>NC_068990.1:3559125-3568913 GCF_001194135.2 Octopus bimaculoides
GTGTATAAGAGAATTTGACATCGCTGCCCTAAGCTGCGTCTCATTACGAGCCATTGGTTCATCTGGTATCGTGGAGAGGAAAGTGGCAAGTTTTGTCTTGAAGACCTCCGCATCCATGTCTTGCATGTCTCTCAAATGTTTTGGCAGGGCATTGAAGAGCTGAGGTCCTCTGAAACCGAGGCTGCTGCAGTATCTCGTTCTCATGTGAGATGCAGTGGACGGTACCTTTGGCATCATGCAGTGGCGACCCGTGCGGGCATTCCTGTAGTACTTGATGCCAAAGTTTGGCACCAGTCCTTCCAGTATTTTCCATATGTATATTATATATATATATACATATTTATATATGTATGTATATTTATACATGTATGTATGTGTACAAATACACATGCATTTATATCTATCTAGTTATCTCCCGAGAGAGAGAGAAAGAGAGGGAGAAAGCGATAGGTAGATGAAAATGCATATGTAGTTGTACGCATATTCAGAGATGTATAAATATACATACATATATAAATATGTATATATATATAAATATATATATACGCGTATACATATAAATATGTATACATATATAATCAGCTATGGCTAATTATGCGTGTATATATATATATATATATATATGTGTGTGTGTGTGTGTGTGTGTGTGTGTGTCTGTGTGTGTGTGTGTGTGTGTGTGTTGTGTGTTTATTAAGGCATTTATACGTAAGATAGATAGGTAGATAAATAAATAGATAGATAGATAGATAGATAGACAGATAATACAAGTGTATATATGTACGTGTACACGTCTGTGTTTAAACGTATGGCTATCTTGTAAGTGTCTATATGTAGTTCCTGGCGTTGGTCTGTGGTTTTGCGTGCGTATGTTAAATTTATTGGGAACTTCAAAATCCTCTACTCATTACTGCAATAATTTCTTTTCCTATCCTCGAACGAAAGCGATGATTAGAACAAAAAAAATTGCTGTAAATAATAACAATTAATCTGATAGTTTTATTAATTTGTGTATTGACAATAATTGGTAGACTTGAAGCGGTGATGCCTATCTCAGAAGCAGATAATCCAAGTACCAATGATTAGTGTTATTCAGTAAAAAAAAAAAAAACTGATAAACGTCGCACTTTCAAACCCTAGCCAGGCTCATGGACCCGGTTTCCCGGTTTCTATCGTGTATGTGTTCACCCCACCCAGCTTGACGGGACGCCAGTCCATCGCAGCGTTACCCAAGAAACAGGAAGAAAGTGTGAGAGAGAGATGGGGCGAAAGAGTACAACAGGTTTCGCCACCACCCCCTGCCGGAGCCTCGTGGAGCTTAGGTGTTTCGCTCAATAAACACACACAACGCCCGGTCTGGGAATCGAAACCGCGTCCCTCCGACCGCGAGTCCGCTGCCCTAACCACTGGGCCATTGTGCCTCCACTAGTGTTATTCAGTGCTAAGCAATATTTCTTGTTACTGTTGCCTTCGTCGACTCTTTCGTAAATTGTTCTCAACCAAGTATCCTGTTCGAAGCTGTGACTTTGAGTTTTCTCAACGTCATACAGAAAATCTCATTTCCTTAGATCTAATAGCAGACTTGCCAATTTCAGACCCTTCAAGGTAATCTCTATTCTGTTATTGAAATCCACCATATTTTCGTTGTTTTTTCTTTATGCTACGTATTGTAGCAGTTCTTTATTTTTTTCTTCTCTCTAACACAAACTTTGGGGCGGATGCAATCTGTTGTTGTGAGTGGTACTGGTGTTCTGCTGTTCTGCTTCCCGTTGGTCTTATGTGCTTGTCTGCTGGGTTTTCCCTTGTGTCTTCGTTATTGTTTCCTTTGTATCGTCTTCTCATTGCAGTTAATGGCGGAAGTGTCACGTCAGTGGCAGTATTCTTGTTGTGGTAGTGTGATTCGTACTGTTTTGGCTCGATGTGCAGTTGGTGCTTCTTGCGTATTTTTCCGTCTTTATTTGTTTCACTTCTTTCTTTTCTTCTTCCGTCCTACCTCATCTTTACAGGTATAAACAGACTTTTCCTCCGATAAGGGTCAGGGTATATTTACTCGTATGTGTACGTTTGAGCGGATGGAAAAGGGTTTGCGACGGTGAGTGCTGGGTATAGCACTTTGGTAGCGTTAATTTTCTTATAATCATTATCTTCGCCTTCTCAATGCTATTTCGGCTGCGAAATGGATGTCGACGCTGCTTGCTTTATTACTTTTACTATTTCTGCTGTGGTAGCATGTGTTGTCATTGCTGTTGTTGCTGTTGCTTCTGTTGATGATGGTCTAGATGCTGTAATTATACCTTCTCGTTCTCCAGTTGCTACTTTTGCTACTGCTTCTGTTGCTCACAATGCTGTTGGACTTTTTTCTGTTGCGTGTTGCATGAGCAGAAAGCTGTGATATGTCTTCTGCCCTCTACACCCTAACAGTTCCGCCCCATTCAGTGGAGAAATGAAGCCTGATTCTTCCCATAGGCTTCCAGCAATTCGAAGCAATGGGCTGCTGACGCCCCACCACTATCATCACCACCACTATCACCACAAAACAAAAGCATCAACAACAACAACAACAATGGAAACAATAATAACAATAATTATAACAATAATAATAGTTTAAAAGGATTGACGTAACTCTTTACAAAGATTAATAGACAATAAGAAGAGTGCGATGCGATTGCAATAGACATTTTATTGGTTGAGCAATATCGCGACTGCTTGTCTTTGTCGATTTGAAAATGAAAAGTGATGCATAAAAATTCAAAATTATAAAAATTCAACCAGAATTCCCACGTTCATGGAATGACATCACCAGTCTTCAATTTTCAAGTTTACAAATAGCAAAAAGAAAGAATAAAATGAGAAAAATTGAAAAGAAAAGCAAAAAAGAAAAAAGAAGAATATTTAGTCAAACAGTTTTGTGTAAATATGTTGAAATTCTCCTGTCATTTTATTCATTCTTCCAGGGCGTGATGTTAGTAACTCGCAAACATATTTCTTCTCATGCATTTTCTGAGAATATGCACTTTCAAGTCTTTTATAAAATTGCAGCAGTTTGATGAAAAATGTTCGGCAAGTTTTGTCGAATTACTGTTATTGTGCTTAACGTCATATCTGTACCGATTAAATCTTTTGTTTAATTTTTCTATCGTACAACCAACATAAATGAAGTTGTTTTTCGTGCATTCTACTTCGTACACCAAATGGAAATCTCTGCACATCCCACCTAATGTGTAAATCATAACATTTTTGTTATGATTCCTGATGGTATTCACTTGACTCGTGTTGTTATACAATGAACAGGGCTTACCTCTTGCGGTTGTTTTTCTAGGTACAGCGTCCCGAAACTCCAATGTTATTTCTTTTTTTTTTTTTTTTCGAGTCAGAAGTAGAGGTTGATAGTTCTGATATCTTTATTCCGTCTAAAGTCTACAATAGGTGGCTGAGGAAATATTTGTTAGAAACGAGGATATGTTTCCGCAACATGCTGGTAACTTTCATGTATCTCTTTTGAAATGCCATCGAAATTTCGGTGCCAGTTAATCACTAAAGGAATTCTGTCACATACTGTACTTTGTTTGCTAAAATTATGCGTGAAACTTTGAGTTTCTTTGCTAATCTTAGCCATGTCATTTGCTATTTCTTTTAATCATGATTCACTGTAACTGCGTTTGACATAATGTTGTACAAAAGTATTTGCATGTTTCCAGTAATCCTCTATGCCAGTACAAATCCGTTTTATCCTCCAAAATTGGGATTTCGGATTTGACCGAATTACATGACGTAGGTAATCGAAACGACGGTCGAGGTATATGTGGAATAATGTGGGCGTATAAAATTACTTCATCACTATTCTACCTCCAGAAATCTTAACTTTTGCGTCAAAAAATCCAACGCTATACTTTGAAAAACTAGACGTAAATTTTATGTTGGTCTTAAAGACATAGTTGTTAGCACAACAGTCACAGAAATGCAAGAGGTCAAATAAACTATCCTGTGATCCTTCCCAGACAAAAAAGATGCCATCAATGAACCGTAACCAGAATATTGGTTCATGAACATGTGGGTATTTGAATTAAAGGAAAGAGCAAATGACATAGCAATGATTAGCAAAGGAAGCCGAACTTCTTGTTACATTTTTTTTTCATTTTTTCTCTTTTTGTCTTTTTGCCATTTGTAAACTTGAAAATGGAAGATTGATGATGTCATTCCATCAACGTGAGGACGATGGTTACCCTCGTTCATATTTTGAATTTGAATTTCTATAATTTTAAATTTTTATTTATCACTATTTCGAACTCGACAAAGATAGGTTAGCTGTCGAAGTATCGTTCAACCAATAAAATATCTATTGCAATCGAAACGTCCTCTTCGTATTGTCTAATAATAATAATAATAATAATAATAATAATAATAATAATAATAATAATAATAATAATAATAATAATAATAATAATAATCACAATCATAATAATAATAATTGCCCTGAAGTAGTACCAGGCACTGGTTCTGATGGCTTCTCCTCTTAACTAATTGAAAGTGTTATTACGTACATGTTATGTCTTGGTATAAATGATGGGCTATAGCAAATATTCAGCTCAGTATCACACATTTGTTTGTCGGTTGTTTGACTTTAACCAGTAGAGCATGTCCGTGGGTGGCTGATGATAGGTGCATCACTGATCACGGGAAGGAGTTGTGGGCGAGTTGTGCTGAGATGAATTCTTTGGGGCTTGATGTATGGGTGTTTTGTACATCTTTAAACAAACCTTATTCAGGGGGCTTTTGAAAGGGATGGGCTGCTCGACCTGAAACAAATACTAACTGGGTCCCACCTGCAAGGCCCTGTGTTGTTTATCTAGATATGAGATCACCCTGTCCTGCACATATGGTTGTAATGCATGTTCCTAGTGCATCATTATCAGACGTGGAGTCATGATGGGTATATTGGACTTCGTATAATTGCACCCCTATTGTCACTTTGATAGCATGCATTACTCTATACTAATAATAATAACAGCAACAGCAACAGCAACAGCAACAACAACAACAGCAACAATAATGATAATAATACTGAATAAATAATAATAATAAATAATTAAATAATAATAATAATTATAAATAATAATAATAATAACAACAACAATAATGATAATAATAATAATAAATAAATAAATAAATAATAATAATAATAATAATAATAATAATAATAATAATAATAATAATAATAATAATAATAACTGACGTGTAAATAAATGGTAGGTAATTTGAAAATACGCGGGGATATATTCCAAGGAGGCTCCTTCTCTACGTTACTCTACCTCATTGCTTTCATCTCACAGAGAAAGATACTGAGAAAAATGTGGCCTGCCTATGTGATTTTCAAAACCAAAATCAATATGATTCATATCAATTCCTATACACAAAATTCATATACACAGACGCGGATTCTCTAATCGAAACAGTGAGAGTATTCAATAAAGATGCTAGAATACAGCTTGAACTAGATAAGTACGTAATCCTACTTCTGAAGACAGGCAGAAGATAAAGTCTGATAGCATAAAATTACCATAAGACAACATCATTCGATCGCTGTTTAACAATAAGGGGTGTACAAACCTCGGAGTGCTGCAAAACTATCAGATAAGGGAAAGAGAAATGAGAGATAAAGTAAATAAAAAGGGTGCTGGAAGCAAAATTAAATGGTGGGAACATCATTAAAGTCATAAATACATGAGAAATGCCAGCATTGAGATACTCTCCACCCTTTCTGGAATGGACAAAGAGTAGTAGTAGTAGTAATAGTAGTAGTAGTAGTAGTAGTAGTAGTAGTAGTAGTAGTAGTAGTAGTAGTAGTACTACTACTACTACTACTACTACTACTACTACTACTACTACTACTACTAGAAGCACAGAGATAAAAGTATTAAACAAAGACAGACATACAAAAATCACAATTCAGGGAACTAGAGTACGAACATACAATATTCATTCAGAAATGATAAAAATAAAAAGATGTCACATATATGCATTATATTAATATTGAAAATGTGTTAGATGTCAAACTTAGGCCATTGCTGTCAATAATAGGTCACAATTATATTATTCTGATATGTATGCAAAGTGAATTACGATGAAAATCTTCGAGAACAAGAAAACTTATTTAGAAAACATCTCCCAAAATTCAACTGAAAATAATTATTCTTATCTAAAGCAAGGACGTAGGCGTGGAATATACTTAGAAATGTATTCAAATATTATTTGTGTAGAATACGAAAATAGCATGCAAAAATATATCAACAAAATATAGTAAATAAGTGAATGCAAATTGAACAAAGCGTAAAGCAATTTTGGTCTATTTTATGAAGCAAACTTATATTAATAGAACATGATGTAACAGCTCTTTGATGGATAGAGATAAGATAATAACGTTCTAAGAAAAGCTAAATTAAAACTAGAAGTGGAAGATGGTATGTAAAATGCTTGTCTCGTCAATACGCAATACATAAATGAAATTCAAAAGTTGGACAGTTAAATCATATTTCTCGCTTCAAAACCTAGAAGATTTTAAGCGCAGCACAAGACTACAACGCATCACCAGAGACTACAAACAAATTATATTTAAACATAATTCAAGAACTAAATGGAGAATACGTGTCTGTTGCGTTTGTGAAGAAACCTGCTTTCTCTGGTTGTTTAGAATTATGGACAGCGGAGTATATAAACATATGTGGGTGTTGGGGATTTCGTACGCTAGAAACAATATGCACTGAAACAAACTTGTTTAGATATAGAACGCTATAAAAAGCAAACTAATGCAATACAATGCCGGGAAGAGATTGTACTCACCTAACAACAACAATAAAAATGAAACAAGAACACACACCTCAGCAACATGGAAGTGTAGAAGGTGATGTAGCAGGTGATGCAGCAGAAATTTTCCTGAAACTATCAAATGTCGAATAATAATCCTTTCTTCTATAGGCACAGGGCCTGCAATATTGTAGGGGAGGAGGTAATTTAACTCAGAACATAAAGCCGGAAGAGATATTCCTAAACGTTTTGTCCGGTATGTTCAAGATCCTGTTACCTCACTGCTGGCAATATATTATTATCAGCTCGATCTTGTGTGCTCTGGTCGATTCTGTGAGAGCGGACAGAGATCTCGCAGGGTCTTTTTGCATACATTATAAGCGTTGATACTCGGCCATTAATTGTCGTCGGGGACATTCAACATCCAAGTACCGATCTCAAAATCCTAGCTGACCCCAGCAGCGCAGTTTTTTAGTGCTTGCTCTGCTCTCATGTCAATTCCGATTCCTTTGACATATTTCACGGACTTGGGTGTTAATGCTCCCAATGCCCCCCCACCCCCACCCATAACTACTGGTATGACAGACACTCTCCTCATAGTCCACATTCTTGCAATTCCGTCTTTTAGTAGTTTGTATTTTACAATTTATTCTAGTTCTTTGTCACATATGCGTGCATCTCCAGGTATTGCAATATCTATGACCTTGGTTTCCTTTTTTTTTAACTACCACAGCAACACCTCGTCTCCTCAGCTTCGATTTGGGAATCACAGTGGATTGTAAAATCCCGCAGTATCCTATATGCTCGGTGACTCCTTCTAGTTCATGTTCATACCATTTATGTGCTCTGTTCAAGCCGCACTTTTCACATAGCCTCCAGCGGACAAACTTAACTACGTTATAGCGCCTCCTTTTGAAGTGCTTTTAGGCCAGCTTGCTACACTCAAAATATGCCCCCTCCCGCAAAATTCAAGACTAGTTCCTATAATAGAAAGAATTATTATTATCATTATTATTATCATTATTATTATTGAGTGAGAGAGAGAGAGAGCAGTGCATGCCATCAAAGTGACACTGGGGTACAAATATACGAAGCTCAATATACCCACCATCACTATCTGTGTGATAAGAGTACACCAGACACATGCATCACAAGCATATGTGAGCGACATGTGATCTCATACCAAGATAAACAACGCATGACTATGTACCGATGTTATTATTATCATTATTATTATTATTATTATTGTTGTTGTTGTTGTTGTTGTTGTTGTTGTTGTTGTTGTTGTTATTATTAGTTTTTTTACTATCAACACTGAAATTATCCAGCTTCTAGCATGGAAATGTCAATTTTTGACAGGAGTCAAAAATATAGAAAACTGAAATGTAAAATATTACACCTGCTCGAGGTTTGAAATTTTCACATGAAGAAATAAAAAAAACGTTGACAAAGTCGTCATCTTGCCAGATATCATGGGACCTGTGAGAAGCTTGACAAAAAATTCAGTGATCCTTGAAAGCTGGATACAAATGTGGAAGTGAGTGCAGTAAAAAAAAAAAGAAAGAATTACTTGGAAATTATTTTCTGTAAGAAGGACACATAAATAATGGACGGAAGTAGCTTACAGAAAGGTGATGAGTGAATCTCAGCCTAGACCAGATATGTGGCGATAGTAAGGGTAAAGGAACTGGTTAGATCATAACACCCACGTACTTATATTCGATATAGTATTATGAATAATTATAACAAAGATAATTCTTCTTGTGATAGGCATATTGCATGAAGGTTTGGAGGAGAGGGTTAGTCAATAATACTGACATCATTTCTGAACTAGTACTTATCGAATTTATCGACCCTAAAAATGATAGACAAGCTCGAAATCGGCGGAATTTGAACTTAGAACGTGAAGTGAGACGAATACTGCTAACGGTTCTGCAAGCTCCTCGCCTTAATTATACTAATACTAGTAATAAAATTGTTTTTTATTGTCATAAAGACTCCATATACATAATATGACATGTTTCATGTAATACGCGTATTTGTCAAAATAGGAATATAATAAATGTTTCTATTTTGAGGCAAAAGTCCAGAAATTTTGAGTGGATGACATAGTCGATTACATCAATCCCAGTTGGTAGGTATGTGGTAACTGTTGTTTCTTATCAACACTGCTCACCAGCCTCAGACAATGATTTCAGGCAGAGCCACTAGACCGCGTATTATGCGAGAGGTTGTGGGTCACCATTCCGTTTCCAGGACTTCACAGGTTACTTATTTAATCGACCTCGGAATGGGAACGTCAAAATGTGAAGTAAACGAAATTGTACATATCTTGACGTGTTATCCATGCTTAACTTTTTTGCTATACTAATGATGAAGACGATAATGACGACGATGATGAAGGTGATGACGATAATGATAATGATAATGATAATGATTGTGTGGTGGTGACAGTAGTGGTGATGGTAGTTGTGTTGTTTGTGGCGGTGCGTTGTTGGTGTTGATGAGTATGATAATGTGGATGATGCGGTAAGATGATTCCTTCTTCGAAAATTAAATAAGCAAGTTTTTGTATATATAAAATTCCCTTTCATGTTGCTGTAATTCTTCGAAGCTATATTCATACCAAATAATCTCTCCCTAAATGTTGCATTTCCCGTACTTATCATACAACTCCTGTCTTAATTATTCAACTAATTAAATATTGAAGAAGTAGTATTAGACTGATCCAAGTTCATTTCATTCCAATCTATTTTGGCTTCTATTGCAATGTATGGCACATTATGTATTGAACCATAATTCTTTTGTAGTCACAACTGAAAGTCGATAGACGAATAAATAACGAGGCTACATATTATAATTAATCATTAATCATCTCTAGAATTCCCAAGCTGTTTTTATTAACAAAAGAAAAAAATATGTAGCACACATTGACTGTTCACACATACTCTCTCTCTCTCTCTCTCTCTCTCTCTCTCTCTCTCTCTCTC
>NC_068990.1:3569066-3578378 GCF_001194135.2 Octopus bimaculoides
TCTCTCTCTCTCTCTCTCTCTCTCTCTCTCTCTCTCTCTCTCTTTCATTCCAAGCTATTCAGACTAGGTTTACCTATGATATAAGGATTCTAAGTGAAAGAGCAGGAAATCTTCCTGTCCGCCTGAACCCAGGTTATCGGAAGCACTTATTCCATCAGTTTGAGTTCTAATCTAAAACAGTTGAGCTGCAGATTTTTATCCCAAAACATGAAAATCATACAACTGGAGGGCTATTTTCGAGTGGCCCAGTACGCTATCGATTTAGCTACATTGCTTTTTAAATTACATCAATACTTTCTGGAGAAAATAATTCGATGTTTAAAGAAAAGTGCTTCTTCTGTTGAAGTTGGTGATTAGATCTAGTATCACCATTTATTCCTCTCTGAATTTTATAAAAGTATTTGGGAATAGTCAAAAATATTCTTCTTCTCATGAATATTCTCATGAATTTAATATTTGTTTTTAATTATAAATTTGCTTTATAGAATATTTTTTAGTCATTGATAACTGAATCTATAAGGAACAGCTGCAGTTTTTACTAGTTTCATTAGAAACACGTTAACTGTTGCACAGTATTGAAATTTAAGTCGTGAAGTTCTACAAATTCGTTTTTGAATTTTTTCAGCTTTCCAAGTGTTTCGGTTTTCAATGTAAATGTAATATCCCCCTGTGAATCTATTTCGCCATTAGAATTTCAAATACTGCTTTTATTTATTATCATTTCGTGCTACATTTTACGTTGAGCGGTTTTTGGATGGTATCAATACCATATCAGTTTTCCTTTGAGAATTTTTCCGGAAAAAAAGATGCTTTAAGTGCTTTCCCACAACATGACTTTAATTGAAGGAACGATATTAAATGAATGTGAGTGTATACTACTGTTCCTGACAGAAATTAGTTACAATGCATATTTTTACCCATCATTTCGTTTCTAGTAATTCATTCAGCATTCCGAAAAATTCGAGTCTTCCTTCTTGAAGTTATATCGACAAAATTAGCACATGTACTTGAGTTTTATGTACCGATATACGTAAGGAGTTTAACCATATATAAAGAAACTCCATGTGTCACAAAATATCTCATTCTACCTTTTCGTGAGTATTGACATTAAACACATCTTGAACAGAATCCTTCAGCGTCACCTTGCAGTAATCAATATAGAATTATCAATATAATTTGCGAATTGCCACAGTCGTTCGAGTATTAGGCAGGAAGACTGCAATCATTTATTCGAACTCTCTGCGCACTGTTTTCACTGCCCACCAAGGTTAACTTTATCTATCCTCCTTTGGGAAGCGATAAAGAGTACCAATCTTGCGTGAGATGTTGATGGCACTATCAGAGGGTCGAGTACGATCCTCTGATGCACCTATTCTTGTAACTTACCAACTAGCAGCAAAACGTACGATAAAACTGGCGCCAAACTATATTGGTCCAAGTCGGTGGAGTTTCTTTTGAATATGCATTGGTGTAACTGAGGTAGAAAATTTCCATGATGGGCCGCTATAAGTCTTCTTAAAAAATCATGCACGGAAACATCACGTCATGATCATTTTAAATCTGTCTTTAATTCCCGATGTATATATGTCTTTAATTCCCGACTTCCAAAAAATTCTGCTCACACTGTCATCACTAGCACTCGGAATGGCCAGCAGGATTTCGTTCCTCCTGCATTCCATAGACATGATTATATTTGACCGTTGACCTGCCAACAACCGAAGCGCCCAGAAGGTAGAGTCCAATGAACGCCCGATAAGTTTCCAAATACCAAAGAACTGAATGCCGGGCTTGGCAGAACAGAAGCACTGTGGCATTCTTGTGCATCAGAAGATCTGCGCAAAAACTTTCTCATGACCGACGAACATTCACCCCTATAGTCCTGCAATATCTATAGATATGTCGACCTTACTGCATGAATGACCTATCGGAGCATTCTGAAACCCGTCGGCAGGTAGGCCTTCTGACAAGCGGAATTTGTTATTTCCACAAACGCAAAAGAGACGGTATTCTTAGCAGCAAAATGATCGAGGCACTAAATACGTTCACCCGCCTTTAATGATAAATGTACGTATAGGTATGTCTGTGTGTGTGTGTGTGTGTGTGTGTGTGTGTGTGTGTGTGTGTGTGTGTGTGTGTGTCATAGTTAGCCTCGGCAGACTTCAGCCACGCCTCTGCTGTATTCTTGGGATATTCTTTTGTTTGTAAAATTACGTTTCATCTGATGATAACGGCTTTTTTTCTCATTCTTCTGTTAAAAAGAAACAGCTGTAATGAGCTGACAATTATCCATCGTATGATTATTATTCGTTTGATAGTATACATATATATAGGAACATTATGCGTACATACATGAATAGATAAATATATATATTCATGTGGTGTATGTGTGCTCGTGTTTTCGTGCATGTGCGCATGTGTGTGAATGTGTGTATGTGTTTTGTGTGTGTGAGTGTGTGTGTGTGTTACTGAACAACTAAAGATGATGAATATACTTAACGTATATTGAAGAACTGAATCTAATAGTGAACTGACTTATTTATCAATCTCGGACATATCAAAGGCGTTCTCGACCTCAAGGACTGCCATTATATATTCTGTCCAACACTTTGACCATTCTGCCACCTTGTCTTTTTATCATTGTCAACAACGTTACTGTTTAAGAATAATAAATTCGTACTCTACAAAATTATAGAGTACCCCATCAGATTAATGTAAAATTGTGTTTTATTATCACTGAACATAAAAGCAAATATTAATATAAATAGCTGTGTTCCGATGTGAGTGTTTTCGTAACATTAACAGAAAACCAGGAAAAAAATTTCAGTAACATCTAATACGCTTCTCTGTGAAAAACATCGATATCTACCAAATACATTACCTAAAAGTACCTGTCTTTCAAACCGGTACGCTCGAAGATGATTTTTAACTCATCAGAGGCTACATAAATGCGAGATTAACTTTAATGCATTGCAGTACAACAATAGTTTCGCTGCCGAGATTTCTAAGTCAATGTCAAAAACATTCTTGTTTAAAAATAATAGATATTTGTCTATGATATTTTCCATATATCATACTAATAGCAGCTCACATCTCCGTGCATGAATATTACTATCAAGTTAACGCTAATGTTTGCAGTTCTTCCCATGAGTTATGTCATCGCATAATAATAATGTAAGCCATTGAAACAAAATAATAACATTAAATTCTCAGATATTTTTAAAATGATAAATAATTAGTGAAAGAAGAAAAGAAGTCGTGGACACAAATGAAAAAACTATCTATTTAATATGATAAATTGCATTTTAAATATTTGACTAACTATACTTAGAGTAGTTAGCAGCAGTTATGACATTCTCACCTTGCAGCTGCTCTTTACAATATCCTAATGAATTATGCATACTAGTGGAGATATATCGAAGGTTAAGGTACACTATGATATACATAATTTTAGATATGCTTGATAAAAATGGAAGATAATTGATGATACAACGGAATGTTCTGTTCCCGTTGTTTTAAATAAGTTCATTTACTAAAGAATATCTACAGATTGATTAAGTATTACCATGAATATTTTATTCACTGATACCAATAAATACCGTGGCATACATATCTTCATAGATTTCCATACATAGAAAAGATGTACACTTTCTTCCCCAATATATTCAGATTTTTCACTAAGACGAGTTTATTTTCATAATTTTCAAAAGTGTTTAGAAATTATGACAAAACAATACATTTTATATCATATAGCTATACATGTGTTAAGTGCAACAGCGCTGGTTACGCTGCAAGGGGTGCAACACCTTAAGACAAACGTAAAGAGATTGTGTATGAAAAGAAATGATGGTGGCAGAGGACTAATTAGTATAGACCATTGTATAAGGAGTGAAAGGAAAACGCTTGCCGAATATTTGATAAATAGTGATGAAGACCTGCTGCAATTTGCTGCGAAAGTCATTTCGAATAAGAGAGACAAAAACTGTCAGATCATTGATGTAGCCATACTAAATGAGGTGTATGTTGTGAGTAAAACGGTTGAAAAAAATCACCAATACTCCGAATTGAAATTGGAAATGGCAAGACTGTATAGAATGCGAGAGAGAAATGTAAAGGTGATACCAGTGGTGATTGGTGCGTTGGGCTCAGTCCCATTGAAACTTCGAAGCTTCTTAAGGCAACTGGAAATTCCATACAAGATTGATGTCTTGCAAAAATCAGCCTTAATGAGCACAGTGCACATCTTAAGGAAAGTAGTATCTGTCTGAGGTCTTTGTTGTGACTTGACAGATTACTAAAGACTCGGTGCATTTTTATCTACACTGTGTTACGAAGGATAATAATAATAATAATAATAATAATAATAATAATAATAATAATAATAATAATAAGAAGAAGAAGAAGAAGAAGAAGAAGAAGAAGAAGAAGAAGAAGAAGAAGAAGAAGAAGAAGAAGAAGAAGAATACCATGTGCAAAACAAAATATATGACAACCTAGGCATAACACCTACATGAACTTGTAACTTGTTGTCCCTTGAGGTCTGTGAGTGAGACTTGGAGCCAACTTGTACAAACACAAAGCAAAAGTCAAACATATAATAATAATGATAATAATAATAATAATAATAATAATAATAATAATAATAATAATAATAATAATAATAATAATAATAATAATGATAATAATAATAAAAAGTTTCTGACTTAGGTACAAGGTCGGGAAACAGTTCATTGCCACAATACCAATTTGGAATACATGCTAGAAGCCTCCAAGGAAGAAAACCAAAATGTAGCTCGTCGGCGGAATGTGAACATAAAACGCAAATGGCGTCAATAAATATTTTATCCAATGGTGTAATAATTCTAATCCTATACCTTATAACATTGATGTCAAACAAATGGTCATGAATTGAGCGAAGGGGCTTAGCCGATACTACCCCCACCCCAGTATTGAAGTGGTACTTTATTGTATTGACCTAGGACAGATCAAAGGCAGAGGTGACCTCAGTAGGGATAGAACTTAAGATGTAAAGAACCGGAATACACATTGCAAGCCATTTTCTCCGGTGCTTTGACAAGTCTGCCATGCTCTGGCTTGACCAAAATAACAATAATATATATGTATATTATGCACATGACAGCGTGAATCAGAATGAGTGAAATAAATTCAAATATTAGATAGCATTAGCTACTAGAGAAAATCATCAGAATTTTAAATGAATGACCATAAAATCACAAATTACCCTAAAATCACATACTGATGTCTTTAGAGCCAGAGAATATCGTGAATAATGTCTAGAAAAAATATAGAAAAAAGCTGGATGGCCGCTGCTGAAACATCTTCAATTATTCCGCAGCTGGATCATTGTAAACCTGGGCCTAAACAGGAGGTCATTAAGAGAACATGTTTTAATTGCTCGACGTGATAGAAATACGAATTAAATCTCCCACGCATCACACACTCTAGTCTCTAAAAACAGCTGGACACATTAGGTGAAAAGTCCATTGTATATTATGAAGTATAGTTAATATAGTTACGAACAAACAAATCTGCCTAAATTTATATTCATCCGTTTGAAAAGAGAAGGGTATAGTTCTTATTGCGCTCCTGAACACACAATGCCCGAGAAAAGTACACGGTTGATTATCACTGAAGAACTATTTAGGAAACCCTAAGAGCTAACAGTAATAGTAACAACATCAAGAAAAAAGATAATTTGATAAAATTCGTGAACAGGATTTAATGAATTTGGATTACGGGGTGAGAACGCTAAGAATTGATGTGTATCACTGCAATGTTATTACCAGTTCGAATATTTCAGCGGTACGTTCTGACGTGTAAGTAAGCCATGCACAGTGTTCTGTCATGGAGAAAATTTTTCCGTGTAAGCAAATGGTGTAAATACACCTAAATCAGCTCGCAACGTCACCTATCCCTACTGTGAGAAACAAATATTTCGGAATGGTTATCTCCCCGTCAATCACAGAAACCGAACACTGCGAGCTGATAAGAGAAACAATCTCTCTTATGTTATTTCAGTCAACATACGTCGGCTGGTAGCGCCAAGCGACGGCTCATCGTAATTACATTACACAGTGTCTCAGTCCACACCATTTGTTTACAGCCAGACATTTCTTCATAACAGAACACAGTGAATGGCTTTTTTGCAAGTCCGAACGTCCCACTGACGTATTTGAACTGGTAATAACATTGCATTAATAAATGTAGAATATATAGAAATACAAATGGCGGATAGATTGATTAACCGTATTGGAACGTCCAGCTTCGTTCCATCATTACGTCTTTACTTCTAATAGGCCGAATTTACTCTGCATTTCATCCTCTGTAGTTATTCTTGCTCCTACTCATGACTCTTAGTTAGGCCCAGATCAGTTCAATCAACCACGTTTATTATCGAATAGACGTCGCCTTTGTTGTGTCTAGGTAGACAAGTTCTACGGTTATAATTTCATTTATTGTCTCAGTTTAAAAACCTACTTTGTGTTTCGATCCCAATGTGTTACTTTAAAGTATTCCATCTGAGGATAACTTCCTTTCATTCTGTCATTCACAGAGATTTCGAAAAGGAGTCAAGACCTGTCATTGATTCGCCAACGCATATCTGTATGTAAGATATGTAGCAGATATATAAACATGTCACTTTTTGCCCGGAGATTGAAAACATGAGCAGCCTTAATCGATTTATGAACCTTATTGTGTCCCCATCACAGGTATCTACCCCAGTTGACCAAATCTAGAGAAATAAGCGGACAATATGTCTATATACTCAAGAATTCCAGTAGCTCCACAAAACTGGAGCCACTAACTTTTATATTGTTTAATACTTTATGTAAAACCGGTGGCTTGTCAATGGGGATCTCAATCTACATGTGTTAACTCTTTACCGATTTATACATAATTTTGTTATGTTCTTGTATAAGAAATCATTATTTAGAAATAGACTTCTCAAAGATGAAGTGACATATCTAAGGCTATTTTTATTGTCTTTATATTCATCTCGTACTTGATTCGATGAAGTTTCTTGTTAATATAGTAATCAAATATTGTATGATTGACGTATAGAGCGTTAAGTTTACAACTACGCAATAAAACAAAACTGCGCATATGAGTTTTATTATTTTACAAAATATATCCGCCAGTCTTTCGTTCGTATGGTTGCAGCAGTCACTTTAGAGACATATTGTCAAATAGTTATACAAACAAGCTAAGGATTTTCTTCTTAGAATCTGTCAGCGTATTATTTACAAAGTATTTCAAATTACATAATACTTCATCAGATTACAAGCTATTGCAAAGATGTTGTTTATTATTATTTTTAATAACAGAAGATAAACGGGTAGAATGTGGCAATAGCTAGATTTAAAACTGTTGAATGCGTTGCTGTAGATGTTTAGACCGCGATTCAATTCCTTGTGAGGTCAGCTTCGTTTCCATGGATCAGAAGTCGAAAAACCAAATTAACATGATTAACTCTATACGACGTCACCGAGTGGATCTTCCGGGTGATTTTGTCAAATGCAGTATATTTTGCAGGGACACTAAAAGACTTTTAAAAAGGACGTTTTTGTATTTCCCTGTTTTTATTTTTGTTGTTGCTTAGTCTCACATCACACGTGATAGAGCCAACGTATGATATAAAAGGCAAAACAACCATATCATTTTGTATTTTCCTTTCAGATATAGTGAGTGCAAATAAGTATATATTTTATTCAACGTTTCCCCTTTCTTTTTCGGCTAAAACGGAAATATTGTAATTTGGGAATGTCTCAACTATTATTTCTATCTGATCAATCAAATTTGTAGAAGCCCAAACATTTAGTTTGTGATAATATGGTTTCGACTTTTGAGTAACCTTAACGATAATTAACGAATACCAGTGACATAATTAGTCTCATACATTGACACGAATTACGCCATTTGCCAGACAATACCTATGGCAGTATCGAGGGATGAATTCTTATCTAGCATCTCTCCAGAAGGATTCCAACAATGTGACGATACTATTTCTTTTGAAAAGTAAAACATAGGTTTGTTTGCTTTCATCGTGTTCTAGCATGTTTTTCTAAATGGTGGGTGTAACGTCCATCTGGGTGATTTGTGAACTTTGCTTCAGATCGACACAAATAGAGTCACACCTATGGTCACACCATACTCCAAAATGGCTACACGGCTTTTTAATAAGAAAAAAAAGTCGTATTTATTGTGTCTATAGTTTTTAAGATCGGTAAGGAGTGATCTGAGAGACACTCAATTGCGAAGAGAAGCCCTGCGTTGGCAATTCAATGTTGGATCCTTGTGCAAGGAACCTTGGGCAATGCCTGTCGTGGAAAATCAGTTATTTTCCAAGGCTCTGACAGTGAATAGTTCTGCTGACACCATCAACATGTTTAAGTTTGGAGTTTAAATGTCTCTTTAATCTGGCATTTTCACTTGATTCATGTTGCACTACTATTTTTACAGTAGAATTTAGTTATGTTATATGAGCAAAATTTGGCTATGAATTGATTTGATTTGATAGAAATCTAATACAAACTATTCAAACGTTCAATTCACAAAAATAGTTTACAGATCGAATTGAATAATCTAAAATGAAATATACAACATAATCAGTTATGTCTATTTAAATTGTGTTTTTAAGATGACAAAATATATTCTGAATTGATTTGATTTAGGTTAAAACTTTAGTTTACTTACTCAAATGTTTCGTTTCTTCATTCTAATTGATTTAAAATTTATTTGTATCTTAGTTTGGCTTTTGCATAATTACATTTTTCAGTGACTCAAAATGATACAATGTATTTTACTCTCTGTGTAAATGATTTTGTATGCTTCTGTTATTTGTATTTTAATATATTTATTATTGTCTATGATGCATTCTGGAAAATATATTTCCGGAAATCAGACAGACTTTATACAAGGAATTACCAGCTGTTTCGCTCATCTGTCTTTTTCATGCAACAGATTCCTTATACATTTTTTCACCAGAATGCATTATTATTCCATTTCAAACTTACATCTAAGATAACATCAAGAACATCGTGTTTTGAAACATACGTAGAATATTTTTCCTCTTTATCTAAAAATTTTCTTCTTTAAGATGTATTATGCAATATATTTTTCTTCCAATTCAAACTGCTGCTGGAAACTCCAGCGCAATGTAAATCATTGTTATTCTTTGGATTAAGAATGGAAAATATTTCTTATACACACACGCACGCGTACACACACACATACATGCACGCATACGCATACCCAGGCAAGCTCACACATTAGCGTATATATATATATATATAT
>NC_068990.1:3579468-3580503 GCF_001194135.2 Octopus bimaculoides
AAGATTACCGAAAAAAGAAACACACATAAATACACTCACGGAAAACCCGAAACGCACATGCACACATACGTGTATGAAGAATCACGCCCGCGCAATCACAATGATATATGTAAATGTGAGCATGCTTGATAACGTTTGTGTAGAATAGACTGTGCTGTAAAATACGCAAACCCAGTGAGGTGCTCCAGCATGGCCGCAGTCAAATGACTGAAACAAGTAAAATAGCATATATATTTATATACATACATATATACATACATATATACATACATATATATATATACATACATATATATATATATACATAAATAAACATACACACACGCACAAACGTACGTACACACATACATACGCGTATATATGTGTGTGTATAAATGTATGATTGGTATCTTTTATCTTTTACTTCAGTTATTTTACTTTTGCCATCCTGGGACACTGACAGGAAGGGTTTTAGTCCAATGAATCGACTCAATCATTTGTTAAAGCCTGGTACTTAATCAGATGTTTTTTTTTTAGCCAAACAGCTAGGTTACTGGGACATAAACAAACACGAATCGTTGACAAGTGAGGATGTTTGAAAAGCACAAACACGCACAAACACACACACACACACACACACACACACACACACACACACATACATATATATATATATATTTGTATATGTAAAGAATAAAAAGATTTGAATAGTACAACAATGCACTATAACACAAACAATGGGCTATATACCTGTTGTAATTTAGTTATCTAGAGTCTGATAATATTTCGAAATAAAATTCCATCTTCAGATATTCTTAGATGGGATCGCTGCAAAAATCGGTTTTCCAATGGCTTTTATAGCAGTGACTCCATCTAAGAATATTCGAAGAAGTAATTTTATTCCGAATTATTATCAGACTGTAGATAACTAAATTACAACAGGTATATAGCCCATTGTTTGTGTTATAGTGCATTTTTGTACCATTCAAAATTCGTTATTCTTTACAAACAATATTCAATGCTTCAAGCGAACTACAATACTCTCATATATATATA
>NC_068990.1:3580513-3597782 GCF_001194135.2 Octopus bimaculoides
ATACACATATAACTATGTATGTATATGAATCCATACATAATTATAAATATACATGTATATATGTTTTTTATGTAAACAGTATAAATTTATAGGTTACTAATAGTTTCATGCATTGGACATGTTTTCTAGGTAGGTTTTTAATAACGCGCCTATTATTTCCAAGCAGCCTTTGTGCTTGAAGACACTAGGCGTGTTATTAAAACCTGCATAAAAGACATAATAGCAGTTCATAAATTTATACTGTGTTCATTAGATAATATTTATCTATCAACAGATGGAAACATTCACTCAGTTGGTCGCCCTGGAGCGATAGTGAAAGGCAATTAACAATGGTGTCACGCAGTGGGAAGGGAAGGAACCCAGAACGATGTGGTAGGGAAGCAGCAAACCTCCTAGAACATAGCCTCAGCTGTGCCTAGAGCGAGTGTGTATATTTGAAGAGGTACTTACCGAACTGTTTAAAATTCGGAAATGTTTGTAGCATTAAAGAGAAAGTTACTTCATTCTTGTACGACAGTTTGTAAATTGATGTGTAGCCAGGACAATCGAATTCTTCCCACCCACTCTTTTACTCTGCGGACATATGTAAGTTTGTGTGTGTTTTTATATATAATGATGCGCCGAATTCCAACGGCCCGTAAAATTGTAATGGGTTGTTGTGTCAAAGTTATATTTGTTTCAAATTTCGGCACAACGTCAAAGATTTCGAGGAAGGCATTAAGTCGATTACATCGACCCCAGTTTCAATTACATCGAAAGATGAAGTTGAGCCCGGTGGAATTTGAACTCAGAAAGGAAAGACGCATTTTATGCTGCATGCTAACGATTCTGTAAGCTCGCGGCCATTATATCAAAGAACTCCCACCAAATATGTTGAATATCTACTTGCGTTTGTTTAATCACACATACGCACGCGCGCGCACGCATATTCATATTTGTTTTAAATTGATACAAACAGTTCCAAAACAACAAAGGAGAGAATCTTAAAGCAAAAATAGAACGACGAAAATGCAGAATTATTCTCTTGTGTAACTATTGAAAAATAAAGTATTTATTCATGTATTTATTGACAGCAACTCTCTTAAGTTGTTATATCCCATAAGAAGTGTCAAATAAAGTAGAAACATCGTACGAGAGAAATGTGTCTACAAATGCGGTTAGTCTGTTGTTGCAACCCTCTGTTACATGTGCACATTTCTAACGTGTTAAAAGACAAGCATAAACATACGACCACTAGAATAATGCTGATATCTAACATTTCGATGGCAACTATGTTTAGATCAAATCCTCCCCACCAACTAACTGGTATTTAGCTGATAAGTCCCAGATTGCTAGACGTCACAGTCGCTATCGGAAATGTGTATCAAACACAAAACAAAAGCATAAGCTATTATCACGAGACAATGAAGTCCTACGTTTTAGTGAGTCTCCTACTCCACTGCTCTGTACTAAGCGACATTTTGTCAAGATACTAAGCGACATTTTGTCAAGATACTAAGCGACATTTTGTCCGTCTTTACGTTCTGAGTTAAAATCCAGAATAGATACTCTGGTTAACTAATCGATATTAACATTATATATATGAGTGTTTATATGCATGTTTTTGAGTGTGTTGTAAGTGTGGATGTAATCGTTTGTGTACATATACACACGCATTACTTTGTGTGTGTGTGTGTATGTATCTATTTACCTATATGTATGTATGTGTGTATAGATGTTTCTGGATGGTTCTATATTTTATTTGTTGCTCCAGCATGACCACAGTCAAATGACTGAAACAAGTATAAGAATATAAATGTAGACTCTCTCCTGAATAAAACTCGAAAAGAATAGAGCTTGAAGTACGGACACAAAATGAGTTTATATTCAATGTTATACGAATGCATTGAGACGCGTAAAGTTGTGATATATAATATTTTGTTACAATAAATATATATCACAATAGTTCTTGTTTCAGTGCATTGTAATTTGAAAAGTATATATTTTACCTATTTCAGTCATTAGACTGCGACCATACTGGGGAACCACCTTGAAGCATACTGTGACCATAGAATTTCCCAAATATTTGCAAGACATGCAATACTTAGATTATTTCTTAAAAGCTGAGCAACAAAAGAAACAGAATATTTTTCAAAATATTTTAGCCGCTGTTTTGATGAGACCCCTGATTTTTTTTGTTAAATATTAATCGATATTAAGGCGGCAAGCCGGCAGAATCTTTAGTACGGCGTCAAGATACTAAGCGACATTTTGTCCGTCTTTACGTTCTGAGTTCAAATCCCGCCGAAGTCGACTTTGCCTTTCGGGGCCGATAAAATGAATACCAATCAAGCGAAATTGCTGGTCTCGTGCCAAAATTTAGAACCAATATTAATCGATATCCAACTTGGTCTAATCTATGATTTAATTCAATGGTTTTACACTGACGTATGCCAGTTCGATTTTCTCCCGAAATAAGCGAAAGGAAAAAAACTCATCTCCGCCTCTTTATTTATAAAACACGCTGCAGTTTGTCTTCATATAATCCGTACTTTTTCACCATAGTTTTGGACAAGTTCTATACATTAAAAATCATCTTAATTCTATTAAACGTAGCAATTTGATTGCTTCTATTATCATCTGTACAGTCCTGTCTTCAAGAGGACGTGGCCTCGCATGACAAAATGTCATCTAATTTATCCTAATGGTGACAGTCTCCTACTTGGGATGTCTGCATTAACCAAAGGGTTTTCTCCGTCTTTTCTAGTCTGTGAATATGACATGAGAAAAGTTTGGCTGGTTTTGTTGTACATGTACTAAGTACATGTTTCCTCCTTCACTCCCTACCTGACCTTTTATATATTTCGGTGATGTGCTCTGGAGTTTCCGTTAAATAACTTACTTATTATAAACGAACAGCTTGTCTATTGCATATATGTCTGTGACAACCATCAACCATAAACATATTATACTATTTTAAGCATTCCTTTCTACTATAGGTACAAATCTGAAATTAGGAGGGAGGGGGGGCTAGTCGATTACATCAACTCCAGTCCTTCACTGGATCCTGAGGAGATGAAAGGCGAAGTCGACTTCGACAGAATTTGAACTCAGAACTTAAAGATGGGCGAAAGGCTGCTAGGTATTTTTCTCAGCGTTAACATTCTGCTAGCTTGCCGCCTTATTTGTGTTAAATATTGGCTTCAGATTTTGGCACAAAGACAGGAAGTTCGGGGAAGGGAGCAATTCTATTAAACTGATCTCAGTTCTCAACTGGTACTCATTTTATCGACCTCCGAAGGATGAAAGGCGAAGTCGACCTCGGTGAAATTTGAACTCAGGACATAAAGACGGACCAAATGCCGCTCAGCATAACTGTTCTGCCAACTCGCCTCTTTCTTTGAGCGTTAAATATCAAATCTCGCTAGACACTATGTTTCATGGCCTTTTCAAAAACCCTATTTATAGACTTCTATATTCTGTAGTATGTTTTAATGTCGCAAATACGGTGAGTTATTTGAAACTTAGATCGAACTGATCCTTCATTTATTGCCGTACGCAAATTTATTTCTTAAACCGCCGTCTTTTCTCAAACAATGCTACAAATTAAGATAGGTTTTGTTTTTGCAATTAATATTGAAATATCTAAAGTATCAATTTAATTTATACATTATTTTTCGTTACTCTTGTGTTGAAATCTATTGTGTTATTCATTTAAATAATTTAAATATTTTAGAACCATGCCGTCTATTGTTAATGCAGGCAACCTTCCGTCATATTTTTTATTCTATTTCTTTATTATTCTTGAAATTTTACATTCTTTCAATCTTAGAATAATTTCGTTACACCTCTGTAAACTTTTAATATCGGTACTTAGATTTAACTCTTTAACACAGTGCAAGTGTTCTTCGTGATGCACCTTCCCATGATGGTGTGTGTGTTCCGTTTCGGGTATGTATTCATATCAGTGTGTGTGTGTGTTTGTTTGAGCTGACTGTGTGTATGTCTGGTTGTATGCGTTTAAGTATGATTGTGTTTCAAGTTAGTAAATGAACAAAAAAAGTATAAGCAGAGAGAGAATATTGTAAATTTAGGAAAGGTTACGATATTCTCGCTTGGTTAAAGCTTTTTCATATCCTTGCTTGTTCTTCTTACTCGTTCGTAGCAGTGAATATTTCGTCTATCAACAGTGTTCGCCGCTTAAGCCTGGCAAGGCTTACCATGTTGTCATATATTATTTTTCGCCACTGATGTGATAAGATCGATTGTTATTTGTTTCAAGTTTTTCACGCCTTGTTGCACTGCTTATTATTCAAGGCATACTGTTCCTTCTTATATTTTTTCTAATCGCTGAATTTTTGGATTATTCTCGTCTCAGAACATTTGCTGTACATTTTCTGTAACCTTGTCATACCAGTATTTTTATTCGACTGCTTTCTGCAAGATATCATTGGGGGTCAAACTCCTTACGTGTGTGTGTTTGTATTGTGTGTGTTTTTGTGGGTATATTTGAACATTTCTGTGTGTACCGCTGGCTGCTTCGTATCTTTATTTTGGTAGAGAGATAGATAGATAGATAGATAGATAGATAGATATTGTTTTTGGGAGTCGTTATTTTAGTAGAGAAATAGTAGTTTTGGCTGCTATTTCTAATTTTCAGTGTGTGTTGAAGCAATACTTGCTGAACCCTAAATTTTAAATTGTGTTTAGATAGATAGATAGATAGATAATATTATTTTTTTAAATGTAAACGTCTTAATATTGTTGCTTGGTTTATGCTTTATCGGTAATGGAAATAACAATGTTACGGGAGGTGAAAAATTTAAATAAATAAATATTTTATGTATAATTTATACAATAATAGCGACTGAGAAATTACAAATTACAATATGTACAAGTCTGATAATTGTTGAAGGTGTATTTTAAGCAAAATGCATATATTTTAATGGATATTTTGTGAGTGCTAACATCACAGGATTGAGGAAATCAGTAGAGCGCCAGAAAAATGTTACGTGATATCTTAGTGCCTACTCGCGTTCGAAGTGGCTATTGGAAGCTGACGTGGTTTTCCATTATTACAGGCTAATAAAATAATTACCAGCCTTTCTTTGATGTCTACTTTATTGTACACTCATTCCAAGAAACAATGTTTGGGCCTTGTTCCAATTTTAGATATTTGATATTTCATTTTGTTTAACGTGTGACCAAGCCAATATCAAATTCATAAGATGTACCAGTGTCCTGGCGTCGTCAACATAGTACTTGAAGTGGCTTTGCCTCGCAAACATTACTAGTACTTACAAAGTCTACACTCATTTGCGTCTGGCCAAAATAAACCAGTGTTTTTACTGGTATTGAGCACTAACCATATATCTTTATCGGCGGAAATAATGAACGAAACACTTATATATATACAATAGTTAACGTATGTCAGTGTTTATATACATTCATTGACCTCTTAACAAAATTGAAGTTTGCTTTTACCTATTTTTTAATATTTTTACACTATTTGTATTCTTTCTGGTGAATAGTTTTATAAATAACTGTCTAGTCGCAGATCTGAGAATAAAATGGCACCATGTATCAGTGCGCTCGGTGTCCTGCTGTGTTATTTCCTGTTGTATTATCTATCAATATTCCGCATTGTTGAACTCAGTAACACAATCTAATGATACAAGTATTCCGAGAACATCCCTGCTGCTACCCTCACAAAGAGTACGTATTTACCGCTTCGTGGACATAGCCAGTGAGAATGAGTGCAATATGTTACATCAGTGCAGTGAAGAGGACGTGGTGTGAAGTGTAGAAACTTCAAAAGATTAATCGACATCAACTCAACTCAAAGGTGTGAGTCTGGAATATTGGATAAAGTATGTCACTACTACCTTTTGCTACAAGCACGTATTATTTGGAAACCGAGAAAATCAGTAACAGGATGAAATATTCATAAAATAAAGCGAAAACGATTGGAAAATATATTCACATCACCGTGTTTACATGTTCATATTTCTTGTGAGAATGTAGTTTTGTTGACAGTTTACCTAGTTTGAGAAAGTAATATTTGTTAACGGAGATTGTATGCTTGTTCCAATATAAGCTTACTGCCTTTGACACCAATGAAATTATGGTAAAATCTATATAGTAAGCCAATCCACCATATATTTACATAAAGCTAGCAAGTTTCAGTCAACACGTTAATTATTTTCTTTTAAATATCTAAATATAGATAACAGATTTTATGATATACATTATAATGCCACAAAGCGGTCTCAGCAGAGTGGCATAAGTTGAGGATAGTATGGCTATATGCCGCCTTGATGGGCTATAACTGAATATATCTGTATGTGTTGTTCAGAGATACACAAGATCAATAATTGTTAGCATACATAATACAAACTTGAACTCTTTGCATGAATTAAAGTAAAGAAAGCATTTGTAAATAAATCTTTCGTGAATTCTAGGTTTTGACAGTATCATTTACGTTTGTAGAACATTAATAGAATAAAATATGTTGATCTGCAAAGATAAAATGATAAATGAAGGAGTACATCGGCTTTAAAAAACTTGGCATGTATTCAGGGTACTCTGAGAAAATGAATCAACGTAGAATTATGTTCCGAGCATAAATGGGTGACGAAACACTCGCAGTGGATTAGAACTATAAATTCCTTAGTCTAATATACAATAATTGATCGTTTAATGTCATCTTGAAAAAGAAGAAAAAAACGCATCTTGATCTTTAACATAAGAAACGAGAGGGTCCTCCAAATATCAGTATAATGTTACATGAAGCAGTTATTTTCATTCATTAGAAATACGGATCTCTTGATGAAAAGCTAAATTGAACCAATCAATAAATGAAACTGCAGTAGCAGCACCAGTTCAAAGACCCCTGTTCCTTAAAACTCAATCGCTAGACATGTTAACATTTCATCTAAGAAATATTTGTTAAATTGCCTGTGTGTTTCAGTAATTGGAATTTAAGAAAGAAGAGAAAAAGGAAACAGGAGGCAAAAACATGAAATAAATCAGATTCTGCATATATTTTCAAAGCAACGCTAGTAAAAATTGATTCACACATATCTAAATAAATGTCATGATCAGAAAATTTCTTCTTTGATTAAGATATATGGCATTTGTCACTGACATTATCATGTTGCAGCAGTAAAATCTCTGGTTTAAAATGTGATTTTAATCTAACGACGTTTAGAAGAAAGTTTGGAGATCTTTAATAGTTGTCAAAAATGTGTCGCATAAGTATTTTATATTTAAGTGTTTAATAATAATAATAATAATAATAATAATAATAATGATTTCATTTATTTGCCAAAAGGGTGAAGGATGATAGGGGACAATATAGACAGACATAATGAGTGAGTGTTTATATATAATGAAATTATAAAAAAAAACGATGTATACACGGTATACACTGAAAAAGAAGGGACATATAGCATACAAAGGTTTAAAAGAAGAAGCGGGGATGATAGAGATGTAGCCCTCCTGATAGAGGAGTACCTGTAGGGATATTCTAGGAACTCCACTGTCCGATATTTCCTTGAACACCAAGAGCAAGTGCCCTCTCCAATTCATTTACCCCGATTTACAAGACTACACTGAGAAAGGTAACACCCACTCTTGCCATATTCGCAACTTTCACTCACTTTTCAGTTAACTCACTCGAGGATTTGCACTTCCATATCCATTCCTAGTTTCCTTTCCAAGTGAAACTTGGAGAGGTCAATGAGAGCTCTACCAAATAGGAATGTATCTGTCCTCATGCCTTTCAGCCTTGTCCACCAAACAACCTCATTAGCCACCGCCACTAGGCAAATTAAAACTACCTTGCCTATCTGATTGAAAGCAATCATCACTACAGACTCGGCCGACACACAAATCCATCTCACACGTGACAGCGGCTGTTCGACATAAACCCTCAAGTCAGCAATTCCCGAACATTGAACGAGTGGTGCACAACTGTTTCGTCACTCTGCACGTAGCTCAGAAAAGTTAGTCTGAAAAGGTAGTCAGAAAAGTTAGTATCCGCGCCTGTAGAGTTTATCTCGAATCGATAGCTCACACTCGTAGCACTGCCAGGCCATGGAGATCCGGAAATTATCCATTATATTTCCCGACCGGAAATTCCTCCGGAACAAACCAGCAAATTCGTTTTCGTTGGTGCTTAGAGTCTCCCGAAAGCTTCGTCGCACTTTCCCGCCACTAATTCTCTATGAATTTCTAAAACGCATCATCCACCGAGCCCATTGCCCAACTGGTAGAGAGCCGTGAGCTCTTGAAGACATTCTAGGTGTCAGGTGCCCAGTCTCGGTATTTTCTTCACCTAAGACTGAAGCTCCGTCAAGGAGACGAGCTGTGGAAAGACGAGCCTCACAAACGAAGCCCACACACGCTCACAGCCCAGAAATTGTTTCAGGTGGAATAACCTAAGAGGGTGTCTGTGCATTAGGGGCCACAGCATACCTAATACGCTACTCAGAGGATGCTGACAACAGACTGACCGCTTGACCTTCCACAAGAAGTTAAATAACAGATGCTCCAGACTGGTTAAGCAATAACCGGAACAAGGCACGATAGCCACACGATAAATGATAACGGAGGTGATGTGTGCATCCACCACCTCTGCCCGACCTCTCAGGGGCAGCTTCCTCTCAGCCCATTTCTGGGTAAGACATGCAACCCAGTCCGCCACCACTTGCCAGTTCTTATCAACCTAGAGGTCGGAACCAAACCAGACCTCGAGCAGTTTAACTGGTCCGTCAGTCCAGCGTCTGATGACGCCGCCAGATGGCGTCGTCCTGCCTCTCCAGGAGCCATGTACAAGATCAACAGTTTCGAGGTGGAAGAGATTGCTGAAGCAATCTCACCACTTTTTGAAAGGTACTCAACTACATCGACTCCGGAAGAATGAAGTTAAAGTTAAACTTTGAGAGATTTGAAGTGAGAAGGTACAATACCGGTATAAATGCTACAAGGCATATCTTTTGGCCCTCCTAGGATTTTGTTAAACCACCTAATAACACAAATAATTCTTTCAGCAATTTTCAGTGGAATTGTAAATCGATAACATCGACACCAGTACTAGACTTGAACTTTATTTTATTGACTTCGAAGAAATGGAAGTATAGTTGACTTCCGCAGGATTTCAACTCAGAACGTAACGAGTCAGAAGAAATACTGAAAGGCATTTGTTTAAACGATCTAACGATTCTACCAGTTCACCACCAAAGCAATAATAGTAATGACCTCAAATGTTTGTGCAAGGTCGGCAATTTCAGGGTTAAATCGATTCGCTCGACCCCAGTGTTCGAATAGTACTTACTCTATATCGAAAGGATGAAAGCAAAGTCGACCTCGGCGGAATTTGAATTCAAAACATAAAGACGGACAAAATGCTGCTGAGCATTGTACCCGGGGTGCTTTTGATTCAGTTAACTCGCCGTCTTGATAATAGTACTACTACTAATAATAATGGTTTCAAATTTTACTACAAGGACAACGATGTGGGAACAGGGGATGAATCGATTATATCGACCCCTGTGTTCAGCTGGTACTTATTTTATGGACCCCAAAAGGATAAAGGGCACAGTCGACCTCGGCGGAATTTGAACTCAGAACGTAGCGACAGACGAAATACAGCTAAGAATTTCGCCGGCGTGCTAACGATTCTGCCTACTTGCCGGGTGTGCGTGACTAACGACATCACATGCCTGTGGATTTTATCCCGAAGCGGCAATGATCCTCGGTAGCACTGACAGACGAGGTGTTTTGGAAATTTCTCACCACTGATCCTCTATAGAACAATACGTTAATACTCTAAAACATCCAACGACAACATCGCTCGACTGAGAGAAAATTGCGAGCTCATGCCAGCACTCTAGTTGCCAAACATTTGAATGCGGCTCTGGCAAAGAGAAAAGCTGCGGAAAACACGCTTATAAAAGGTGACCATATTTGCTGATCGTCAAGGAAAGGTAAAATTGTTGCAGCCTCAACATGTTTCTCCCTCAGTATGTACAGTCCATCATGCAGTGCATGTTGATAGAAAATGGACTGTTTCACCAGTTTATTGAGGTTATCTCAACAAAGATTTCTATAAGCCATTAATGGATGACCAAAAGAACACGATACTCCACAAAATTAAATAGCTAGCGTTCCATCCTGGTCAGCTATTAAAAGAAGTAAAGAATGACAGTCAGATGTTAGATGACGGAGAAAATGAGGATATTCACCATTTTCAGTTGTAGAGGATTAACTAGCCGTCTCGCTATACTAGAATTTTCTTAAAACTTTTATACTCTAATATCACAGACTCTTTAACGGCTAAACCCTATGGGTTGCTGACGATTTCTGTGCATGTCTGATTAGTCGACCACTTCGAATTGTGGACAATCTATGTTATTCTTATATGCTAGCCGACAGAATACTCTGTCAAGATGTGTCCAACTTAACTTGATATTGTTTGACCATGTTCGCACTGGTACATTTGGGATGTCCAGTCGAGACCTGTCAACTGGTAGGGAACCAATCTAGCCGTATACGAATGCCTTCACAATCACCCACTAACCCTGAAGAGGGTTATGTACCTAAGAAAAGGTCAGGCACCTGAGGAAATCTGGTTGCCCCGCCCCGATCGCGGCGTATACAACAACTAGTTTGGAGGTACCCCTTCACTAATGTTTATGTCATGGACCACCAACTTGCGTACAGGAAAATTGAGATCCAGGCCTTTACAGCACAACATTATGACCCTGCTTGCTTAGATCACAAAATCATCAAATCTAGGTAGCCTAACACGTGTCGGAAATCCTGAGACCATTGAACAAGTCCGCCCGCTTAGCAGTAATACTAAATAACTGGAAATGTCTGCACGAGAAAACACCTTGAGATTTTCTTCAATGCTTTACTTTCAGAGTCCAAACCACGTTGCTGTCAACTTTACCTTTCATCCTTGCGGGGTTAAGAAATAAAGTACCAACCAAAAACTTCGCCGGTTTAATCTGTGAAATCTCTTCTCCAAATATGCACACTTCGTTGCTTATTGGGTTTTCAATGCCCATTCAAGTACATGCTATTTTCTTCTCCACTCTGTGCTGATAATCTCTCAATAATATACTGCACGGATTATAATACAATGCTTAACGTTCGAACTAATGTCTCTGGCCGCTTCCATTTCACCATGTATTACGTAAGAAGTATAAAAATAAACGTACGAAATCTCTCCTGGTCGTCTCAATGGGAACCGTATCACACAATACATCGGCCAAAGTTTCTCTTATGTGCTTAGTTGAGAGCATACTGAATCCCATTTCATTTTTTGAATACCAGAGTTATGTCACTTTTGTCGTGCCTTGTCTGGTTTCCGATACGATCATGTGACATGAATTCAGAATTTCTTATGTAACACAGCTCTCGGAAGAAAGCTCGTAATATCTTCTTCCGGAAGTTATTTCTTTCATTGTTAACTTTGCAAATATATATGTGTATGTGCATGTATAACTAGTGTCTGTAATCGCATTGCACAGGAATTCATATCTATTTACTGAACTGCAAATATCTTCGTATATGATTCTATTTATTTACATATTATTTCCCCTTTTTTAACAGTTTGTGTTTTGTGTTTCAAAACTTCCAGCGAACTTTCTTTTTTGAAAACTTTTGTTGGCATCATAGGTGGTACTTACTTTTTTCTATATAGTACTTCCCAAAATTACCACCATTCAGAGCATAAGTAATCTTTTAAAATGTGTAAATAAAAAATACTTTAAAAATTTAATCAATTTTTTAAAAGACAGATGTATTTATCTGCGTCGAAATATTAGGGCAAACGTCCAAAATATTTCGGAATGTTTGTAAATATTCCAAAAAGTTTTGTGTTTCCATAAAATTAAACATGGAAAAATTCAAATAAGGCTAAGAGACAAAGCACGTCCAATATCAGCATCAAATAATAATAATAATAATCAATAGCAGCATCAGCAACAACAACAACAACATCAGCAACAATAACAACAGCAACAGAATGACGAATTGCCAACTAAAGCAGCTGAACAACAATCTGTCATGAAGAATTTGATAACAGCAAAATCGATGAAACTCAGAGAACAAGCGCAGAATCTGTGGGAAAGGAGACGAAAGTATTAACCACTTTGTAAATAATTGTTTCTGATATTGGCGCCAGACCAGAAATTTTGAGGACAAGGATGAGTGACTACATCGACCAAGTACATAACAAACAGACTCCGAGAGGAGGAAAGGTTAAGTTGGTTTTGGAGGGATTAGAACTCAAAACATACAGTTAGCAGGAATTCCGCTAAGCATTTTCTCCGACGCGCTAACAGATCTGCCTGCTCGCAGCCTTCATAATAATAATAATAATAATAATAATAATAATAATAATAATAATAATAATAATCTTCACCAGGACTGCAGTTCCGTCAACGAGACGCGCTGCGGAAAGACGAGCCTCACAAACGGAGCCCACACACGCTCCAGAAATCGTTTCAGGTAGCATAACCTAAGAGCGTGTCTGCACATTACGAGCCACGGCATACCTAATCCACTACTCATAGGATGCTGGCAGCACACTGACCGCCTGACCATTGGAACGCGTCTCTTCCACAATAATTTAAATAACAGACACTCCAACCTGATCAACCAGTAACCGGAACAAGGCACGACGGTCCGGCATTGAATGATAACGGAGGCGGTGTAAACATTCGCCACCTCTGCCTGACTTTTCAGGGATAGCTTCTTTGCAGCCCCTTTCTGGGTAAAACTGGCCACCCTGTTTTCTACCTCATCCCAGTTCTTATCAATCTGGAGGTCGGAATTAAACCAGACCCCAAGGTGTTTAACAGGTCCGTCGGTCCAGCGTCCAGCGACGCCGTCTGATGGCATCGTCCTGCCCCTCCATGAGCCCAACCGCAAACCCACCGATTTGTCGGCGTTGATTTTAGCCCCTGCAACCGACTCATATTCCTTTAGGATGGTGTCGGCCGTCTCCACTTTGATGGCGTCTTACACAATGACAGTGACGTTGTGCCAGTTCGAAAGGGATGCCCTTAGCTGTTTCAACTTCCGCAGCAGTGGTTAGAGTGCCAATACGTACAGAAGAGGCAACAGCGGGCAGCCCTGATGGACCAAGCGTGCGATGCCAAACGGCCCCGATAAAACACTTTGAATACAGTAACCATAAGAGCATTACAACAAACCACAGCACATACTCAAGACACTCAGAGCTGTGCTCAGTGGTTCAGTGAAAGCACGTAAAAAAATAAGGCTACTGAATAATAATAATAATAATAATAATAATAATAATAATAATAATAATAATAATAATAATAATAACAAAAACAACAACAACAATAATAATAATAACAAAAACAACAACAACAACAATAATAATAATAATAATAATAACAAAAACAACAACAACAATAATAATAATAATAATAATAATAATAATAATAATAATAATAATAATAATAATAATAATAATAGTAAAGAATTTGGAGCACGCGAACAGTAACTATCGTGCCTATAATAGTTGGTATGTTCGGAACAGTAAGGCAAGATATAGACAAATGGCTGAAGGTGATTGAAATAGAATGCCCGGTAAAGCTCCAACAAAGTTTGTCTCTTAGGGATAGCAAGGATTATGGGGAGTGTTCTAAGCACTTAAAAGTTTGCTGAAAACTTGTGGATGCCTAAGGTTACAGGTAGTAACCCGCTATCCACATAATTCCTACCAGGAATGAGACCGAACCTGAGCCAAACCATAATAATAATAATATATGAACAAAGCACGAAAGTCGTGTCATCTCTCAAGTTTAGACATAATCAAAAGTCAAAAAGCTACTCTTTTTAGCCATAACCCAAATCTTAGGCTGGAACACTCTCAAGTGAATAGCGCAATTGAAACAGTAACCTCGCAATGCACATCATTTACCATTGAAATGAATGAGACTTTATTAGAATAGCTTTCATAACCCATAGAGATATGTATTTCTACCAAATTACACACTTCAACACACTCTGCATAGTCACCCCCCGCCTAAAAGAAAAAGATTTTCCAACTGATACACTTACGTAAATCGATATCCGACATAGAAAAAAAACGCAGGCTAGTCAAATTATAAACAGTTACAACCGATTTATGTATCTCAACCGACATATCACACTCTGTATATATAGAGCTTAGTGCTTTACTTTAGTCGAGCAGATATATGATAAAAGGTGTTTCTCTTGAGCCTGTCACACCTTATTTGTAGACATAACACTATGGTGGACTACATTCTAAATATATGTGATATGCTTTAGACAGTAATGTTTAATTTGAGAATGATTTTGTCATTATCTCAATGTTTATCGGGTAGATCGTGAATCTAGATCATTGGTCGTGATACAGACCTTGACTACCTCTTGTCGGCTTCAAGGTTACTAATTAACGGATTTTGAAGGTTTATGCTATTTATGATAACTGTGGCAACGTTGCTTCCCCCGTTGTTTGTACCGATGCAAAGAGAAAAGAAACTGTTGCATTTTTGGCCAAATCAACAGAAGTGAAGGCAAACTGGAGCAATCGGTAGCGCACCAGGCAAAAGTTGTTTAGCGCATTTTTTTTTACCTTTGCATTCTGAGTAAAAATTGCACTAAGCTCGACTTTGTATTTCATCCTTTTAGGGTCGATGCTAGTTCTGGACCGGGGTCGGTGTAATCACCTAGCCTGCGAACCCAAAATTTCAGGCATTTTACCAATAGTAGAGAGAAAGAAAAATACTGTGTGTAACTGTAGCTAACCCTTCTCGCGAAGACAGCCGACTTGCAAAATGTAGATCATAATCTTCTAAAAATATTCTCCATAAGCCATACGTTTTACATGCTGTAGAAGACAAATGATCTAGTCCGAGAGACACCACAGCTGTAAAGAAGCGAACATTCAGGAATCATTCCTCTTAATACTGGATCTATCTTCAGTAATATCCACGCTAGGTCCACCAGGGCTCCCTGCTGTTGCCTCCAACAAAAATGACCCTAACTACACAGCTCATGGGAATACATAATCCTTAACGATGACTTTATAAATGAGAATTATTATATATTTAACAAAATGCTATGGAAGGATTCCGACCCCCCACCCAACCACCGAGTGACGAAAGGTGGGATTACACCTAGTTATAAATTAAAGAACTGTGAGCGATTGGCAGTTCGTATTGGTTACGAGTTCACTGTGAGCCTTTGATATACAGCGTTGAGTCTCGTGTACTACTAATAGTAGTGTATCGTGTATATACTTTCTTCCGCCTACTTCGTTACATTATATGTCCAATACAGGGATATAAAGCAAAAGTAATCCTTCTTCTACACAGTGTGTATTGTATTAACAACCACATAGGGTAAAGGGTAAAGAATCCCATCGGTCATGAATGACCATGGGATTACACCTAAAAATTTACCTTCCGAGGCACAAGTCCGGGCAAGGTTGTTTATAGAAGACCAGTAACTGCCTATGCATATCAGTCTCCTCTCTCCACACCATCAATGGTATCCAAGGGAAAGGCAAAGGGGCCGATACAGCTTGGCACCAGTGACGTCGCAACTCATTTCTGCAGTTGAGTGGACTGGAGCAACGTGAAATAAAGTGTCTTGTTCAAGAGCACAACACACAGCCCGGTCGGAGAATCTGATTCACTGCTTCGTGATTGTGAGTCCGACGCTCTAACCACTGAGTCATGCGCCTTCACTAAAAAAACACAGAGTTATCGGTAACTATACACAGGATATGAAAATGTTATAACCTGATAAAAATGTAAGAAATTCCTGAAGATTGTTTAAAAATGTTTCATTTCTGATCATTCGGCTAAAGCATAATTGGAGTGACTACATTCACAGAGTCAAAGCATATGCATCATATACTTCGTACATAAACACTTACATGGATATGAATATCATATACTTCAATTGACTAACGTACAGACTAACACAAACACACACAGCGAGCGTACGTACACACCTATATACACAGAACCAAAGTTAAAATCAGACAGATAAGACAGGACAATGCTGATAAATCGAGAGACAAACATCAAAAAGTATATGAATTTATCATACACATGCGCTTGTGTCAGCGTCGTCTGTGTGTGTTTCTGTCTGTGTGTGTTTGTGTCTGTGTATGTTTTTGCTACAGATTAGATAATTACACATGCCGACAAAGGAATATGAACTCCCATATTCTCGCTGCCCCACCTCTCTCGTTCTACTATATGTCTGTCTATCTAGCTATCTATCTTTCTTTCTCTCTCTTTATATTTATCTGTATATATATATATATATATATATATATATATACATACACACACACACATACGTGTATGTAAGCAAGTATGTATGTATTTGTGTTTTAGCTGCTTGTTGGTGGCATCTGATCAATAGAAAACAAGTCTGTCTTATGAAATGAATTAATAAAGTTACCCGCTAGATATATGCTATCAGGAAACTTCGTAATACAATAATACTTGCTTATAAGCAAAGAAATTAAAACAAAGTAATAAAATATCGGATAAAAAAGGTGGGAAACATAATAAATGAAACAATGGCACAATGAATAATTGTGTTTTTCTCGTTTCTGATACGAATTTGTCTCCAACAGGAAAATGTCTGCTGATAAAAAATATATAACGAATTGTGATAACAGTTGTGAACCGTTTTCTTTTACCTGAGTGACACGGATATAATAATATGGGTATACATAATAATAGTGAGGTTTTATGGGTGCGTTTGTGTTTGTCTATGTCTGTGTGTGTAAGAGAGTGAGTGCGCCTGTGTGCGTGTGTGTCTATGCGTGAGAGTGTGTGCATGTACCCAACGTGCACACACACAAACATACACTGAAATAAATATTAATACCCATGTACACGCACATTTGTATGAATATGTATGAATGCGTACATAGACAGACAGACAGATGGAGAGATAGACAGACAGACAGATGGAGAGATAGACAGTCTGACAGACATACATACAGACAGACAGACAGACAGATAGATATTCATACGTATATATAGGTGCATCTGTAGATGTAGGTATGTATGTATAAATATATATATATAATAATATTAGGGACAAAATCCAAAATTACAGGTAAAAAACTCAATTAAAATCAATTTATAAAAAATTAAAATTAAATTGAGCATGTGATAATGGATTTTCATCGATGAGTTCTTGAAAATTGGTAATTTTCCCTAAAACTATATATATATATATATATATATAT
>NC_068990.1:3597917-3607495 GCF_001194135.2 Octopus bimaculoides
ATATATACACACACACTCACATATACATACATATGTATATATATATATATGTATATATATATATATATGTGTGCGTGTGTGTGTGTGTGTGTGTATTGTGTGCGTGTGTGTGAAAATGCGGTTATTTATTTACAAACAGAATCGAAAATGTCTTATATTGGATTGATCTTTCTGTTCACTAAAGGAACTAATGCTTACCTGGCATACCTGATAAGCAAAGATGAAGAGGATAAAAAGTACAATGTACAAAGAGCGCGCGTGTGTGTGTGTGTGTGTGTGTGTGTGTGTGTGTGTGTGTGTGTGTGTGTGTGTGTGTGTGTGTTTGTGTATCGGGGATTGTCAATGTGTTGATTTTAGCGAACAAAGGGAAAATACTCTCAATTCCGGAAATGTTACATATATAATTTAGTTCGGTTAGCTGAAAACAATTAGACGAAACTAAGTTTTCACATGCCCTCTAGAAGTGCTTGGTTCATCAGACGTCTACTTTAGGTTAAAGCCATTCAGCGGCAAAGGGGTATGGCAAGATAGTTATCGAAACGCAAGCTACTGCTCGGTCTTCTTAGATCTTATATTGTCTTTACTGGTGAGCCAGAAGATTTCATGTGAATATAGAACAATGTAGATTACTTTCAAGAATGTTGAGAATCGACGGAAGTAATTAGATTCGCACGTTCTTGCATACATTTGGCATACGTTTAACCGAATATATATATAATATATGTGTATATGTATATAAGTGGGTCATATTTAAGGTAGATTGAGAAACTTGATTACCATTATACAATTTATCAGACATATCAAGAAACGAATACTTTTATCAAAACTGCTAAAATTACACGTATCTGTTATGTATGGACAATACTCTACTGTTTAATAATGTCGAAGAGCATGTATAAACGTTGATAATCATTGTGTCCTTACTAGATAGCAATCTTTATTTAAAATGGTTAACATCAATAATTTAAGTTGTCATTTCTTGCATATCTGCCTGCATTTCAAGAGTCGCCAAATATACTGCAGCATGTTAAAAATGGAAATAACATGCAACCAACACATATACAACTGTATTTAGAAATGTATACGAATTGTAATGCTCTAAGATACAAAGACATGCATTACGGCTGTACTAAGCCATTCACCAACGTGAGCAGGATCATTTAATTATGGACTATGTTATAGGAAAATTTAGTTTGTGTAAGCTTGAGATCAGGTGAATTGTTAAATTATATTCGATTAGCAGCAAAAGGATTTGTGGTTTCTGCACAAGATTTAGCCAGACTTTTGTAAACATGGTATCTGAATAGATAATGCTGCGTCTTAACTGAAGAAAATGTCCTTATTGACCATTGAAGTATAATATTTCTGTACTTTTGTCACGGATTCACATGAAGGAATATTGTTATAACATTTTCAAGCACAGAGTTTCACAAATGGAATATTGTCTTGAGGCAATTGGAGATATGTTGCGTTCTCCACTAAATGGCATATATATTAATGTACGAACGTTGAAACAAGTCAGAAAATTATCATTATAATTATAATGGGGATCATCTTTAATATCACAATCCTCATCTTCAACATCATCACCATCTTTATTACGGAGTGGATAAGAAAGAAAAGACCGCCACATTTGGATTGACGTTGCTTCAGATCAGCCTTGGATGGCAATATGGGCATAAGAAGATTAACCGGTACACCATTTCCTGGTACAGACATGCAAAGTCCTCACCTTAAAATAAAATAGATTAGAAATCAAAACCAACAGCTCTAAGAATTTTAAGAGGCCTTCCAAACTCTACGGAGTCCGAAAGAAATCTTGATCCATCTTGCAAAAGTTTTCAGATGTCATGATTGTATAAAACAAGATGAGCAAGGATTTCCTGCCGTATCGTTTCCTGTGTTTGCTTATCAAAGACTATTTTCTATTTTTTTGAGATGAGAGACGTGTTAAAGTGAACATCAGTCGAATTCCTTACAGGTTTACCAACAGAGGTTTTTGTTGCAGATGATGACCATAAGTGTCTTATTTTTTTTATTCTTCTTATATGCATTTGTCGATGTTTGGCGAAGGCGTGTATATATATATAATGAATAACAAACGTATACTTCTCGAGCCATGCCAGGCTCGTGAGGGCCGGTTTCCCGGTTTCAATGGCGTATATATTCCCCACCTGGACGAAACGCCGGTCCGTCGCAGGATTTGTCATTTTTGGCAGCTGCGTCCACTGAAGCAACGTGAAATGAAGTGTTTTGATCAACAACAGAACGCGTCACCCGGTCCAAGTATCGTAACCACAATCTTAAAATCATGATTTCAACACCCTAACCACTAAGCCACAGGCCTCCACACACACACATATACGTGTGTGTGTGTGTGTGTGTGTGTGTGTGTGTGTGTGTGTGTGTGTCTGTTTGTGTGTGTGTATAAGTATGTAATTATGTATGTATGTATTTTACTATCGACATAGGATTGACTTTTAGAGATAGTGTTACCAAAACATAAATAAACAAAAGACCCTGCTATATTAAACAGATGTTCAAATACTGTTTTGAGGAGAGGGAAAGTAATTTAAGCATCAATTGGTGCAATGATTTACTTATCAACCGTGGTCACTTATTTCTACATTTTAATGTATTCTATATAAGGGAACGAGCTATCAAAATGCTCAGAAGGAAACATGCTCAGTGACAGTTGGAACGTCTTTACGTTTGATTTCAAATGCCGCCGAGGTCGACCTTGCCATTCATCCTTTCGATGTCAATAACATAAGTACCAGTTAAGCACTGGGGTCGATTTAATCGATTATCCCCTCCCCAGAAATTGCGGGCCTTGTGCCAAAACTTGAAATCATTATAGCTGTTCACAATTTCTCTTGCAAGGTCGAACCTACGCAGCTAATATCGAAGAATTCTAATTTTGTTACCTTTGACCTGGTTTGTCTGCCATCATTGTATCATATCTTGATAACTGTCATTACACATACCATCACTGAACAATGGATACCAAACGAACGCCATCCCTGCTGTTAATTTAGGAATCTTATTATTTCTTATATCATTAGAAAACAGTTGAAAATGAACTGTTTCAGTTCCGGTCGCAGCTGCGATCTTTTCTTTACTTCCCTGTCAGAACTGATTTAGTAGACCAACATAAAAGGCACACCAGCTCTGACAGTATTGTCTTCATTCAGGTGTACGTTATCTATATAGTACGTGTAATAACAGGAATAGGTTGAACATATGATTGCAAGGTGTTGCTAAACGTATAATTTTCACGATCTTCGGATATATAATTCAAATACACAGTCTCTCACCCTTTCTCACTTTCTTTCTCTGTTTCTTCTTCGCCCTCTCTCTCTCTCACTGCATTTCGTTTCAGATAGATAGAAAGAGAAAGATAGAGACACAGACAGAGAGGTAGAGTTGCATGTACATATTTACGTATAGATGGTTGGTACTAAGAATTACACACCAAATAATGTACTCAATACGACTTGTAGGATTTTATCGCATTTATTGGAAGCTGAAATGTTCACCAGCCATTAATGTCAGTTTGATACACACCTATCTACATATTTGTGTATGTGTACGCGCATGTACATGTATGTATATAGATACAGATACACACACATGTGTATGTGTATATGTGCATGTGTGTGTGCGTGCGCGCGCGCGCGTGTGTGTGTGTGTGTGTGGTTACATATGTCTTCCATATATAAATTGTAAAGGCCTCTTCAGTCATTAATGACCATGACATTGCGCCTAGAAAGTTACTCTCCGAGGCACAAGGCCAGAACGATGTTTATGGAAGACCACTAGTCGCCCATGCATACCAACGTTTCTTCTACACACCACCGATGTTATCCAAAGGAAAGGCCGATACAACTTGGTGCCAGTGACGTCGTAACTCATTTCTACAGCTGAGTGAACTGGAGTAACGTGAAATAAAGTGTTTACTCAAGAATACATCACACACTCCGGGAATCGAACTCACTGAGCCCGACTCTCAAACCACAGAGAAAGACAAACAGACAGAGAGTGTGAGAGAAACTCAGGCAAGGAGATAAACATATTTGTAAATAAACATGTCATTATACATGTGAATATATAAAAATACAAATACACACATTAACCCAGGCGTATGTACGCATTTATGTCCGTAGGATGTGCATATCTATGTATCTCTATATGTATGTGTGAGTGTGCGCGCGCGTGTGCTTGTGTGTGTGTGCGTGCGTGCACGTGTGTGTCTGCAGGAACAAAAACTAAAACTTCGATAATCTACATTCAGCAATAACATTATTAACACAATGTGTTGAAATCATGTCTAATATATTTTTCACACACACACGCACACACACATACATACATTCATACACATGTACACGCATTCACACACACACACACACATATATATATATATATGTGTGTCTATGAGTGCGTGTGTGTACCTGTGTGTGTAAGGATGTATAAGCAAAGAAAAATAGCTCAATTATTTTCTTCAAACTTTTCTCTTTTCAATTTCAACCATAAATCACGATGAAAATGGTAAAAGAAATGAAAAAAAAAAAGTATTAACAGTTTTGGTACTAATTAATTACTATATACGACTACCATGTAATGCTACTAATATACAGGAATGTTATGTTTCTGACAAGGCAATCTCGATTCCCCGGGCAGACGTTTTCCGTACATTGTTCAGCGGACCTTTGGTTGCGAAACAATTAACTCTCATCTCACGAATTTTCTACTCGCAACTCCACTGCATAATTGTGGTAGGGAACAGGACTAAAATCCCGCTGCGAATCACAATAATGATAGTTCAGAAGTAATCATTTCTCAAAACTTATATTGTTATAGTCGCTGTCAAGATAAGATTTTAATTTCGCATCTAAGTAGTTTCAGGTTCAGTTTCGAAATTTGGTCAAGTGTCTTCTGCATAAGTGCAAAGTCGACTATTAGCTTGTGAACGCAAATCTGTCGTACATGTCTGTATGTACATACATAGATACATACATACATACATACATACATACATACATACTTACATACATATGTAACACACTGCCTAAATACCAGTGTTGAGAAAGTAGGCTTCTGAAAAGCAGAAAGGAGAAAACTAATTCGAAGTCTGCAAAATAAAGCCATCACTGGAAGTGTAAAGATCTGTAAAACTTTCCAGAAGTTTAGTATTTAAGTATATCTGAGCATGTCTAGATGTGAAAGTATATGCATGAGAAGACATACATAAAACAAAACATATAAATCTGTACGTATACATACAAACAAAAATACTCTAGTGTTGATTTTGAAATTCTAATGAAGGATCTAGGTTAGAAATCGACTCTTTCTCTAATGGAAAGAAATATTGAGATAAAACATTACACACATACAGTGTACCTTAGGTTTCTATGAACGTTCCGTCTACCAAATTTATTCACAAGGTGATAGTCGAACTTGGACTTTTGCACAAGATATTTTACCAAATTTTGAGACTGAACCTAAAGCCACATAGATGCGAAATTAAATGTCAACCATAATGTGAAACAGAGATTCGTATATGCTGCTGCACTCTACTCTCTTTACCTCACAGCTGTGCTTGACATCATAAGGGTAAATCTGCACAAAGTGTTTTAATCCACACCAGGACTGATAGGAAGCTTTTCAACTTGACCAGTCTTTGTACTTCCACCGAAATCAAGCAAATCTATTTCAGGAAGTTGCTCTCCGAAGATGACTCAACGCTCATGGCCAGCCATATTGAGGACATGCAGCACATTATGGACCGGCTCTCTTGTGCAGCAGATATGTTTGATCTCGAAATCAACATTTCAAAGAGTTATCTGCTCTACCTACCCCACCAGGATACCCTAATAGATCGAGAGAGCACAAGCCAGTGACCAATACACCGAGACACTTAGTTAGCTATGTCGGCAGAACGGTGACATATACTAATATTTCTGATCTGTAAGTTGAGATAGCAATACAGTCTGCCACAAAAGATTTTGTCTCTCTGAAGAAGCCTCTATGGAACTACCGTGATATTGCCCATAATGCGAAGATAAAGGTGTACAGTAACACAGAATACATGGCCCTCTACTGCAAGCACAGCAAAGCTCTGACGAGAATCAAATTTCGTCATCTGCGCTCCATCTTATATATCAAATAGTAGGATCGTATTCCTGGTGTAGAGGTCCTGCTCTGTACTGCTGCAATTAATGTGGAGGCCCTCATTACCTTAAAGCAGTTGCGCTGGTCAGGGTATCTCTGTAAGATGCAAGGCGAAAGGTTCTCAAAGCCCTTTCTGTCCTGAACTGCGTCAGGGTAGGCGGAACCATGGTGGCCAGAAGTTGTGATACAGGAGTGTACTGAAGAGATATATGAAGTACACTGGCATCTCCACAGACACCCGGTAGGTGAAGACACCGCGGCGCGTTGAATGACATCAATCGCTGAAGCTCGTAATTCCAGCCATTGTAATTCCAATAGAAAGAATACGAAGGAGTACACAAGAGATGTCACTTCTTTGTTGCATCAGGTAGCTTTACCTACAGCTGATGGCACTGCGGCTGTTGATCAAGAGCAGACCTTGTAGCACATATGCGATCCTGCTAGAGATGATTAGTGAGCAAGAACAGTCAACGTCGACCTACGACAGTTAGTCGAAGAAGAATACACATCCACATACAACACACATACATATTATACATACATACCCGCCCCACATATATATATATAATTGCAGTTCTTAACATTACCTTACAGTTACTCACACTTATATTATTACGCAGCATTTGAAGCATGACTTCGGAAGCCATAAACCTGTAAGCGATAATATCTATCGTATATATTTCCTGATTCTGCAAATTCACGAGTTACTCAATGTCTAAATATGGTTTTTGCTGCCTAGTTGATTTAATTTCAATAAATTTACTTTCTTTTTACATTATGGGGAATTATCTAGTTATATAATTAAGCAACAGCAACTGTTCTTCTCAGCACCCATACAGTGCATGAGCAATATAGAAACTTTTATTTAATTATTACTATGTTTAATATATTTATCATACTTTATCTAATTCATTTCATTGCGAAAGATTATATAATATAATTTTTGGCATTTATTTTACTTTTTTACTGATTTCTTCGTTCTCTACAATCATCTCTTCAAGTCCTTTTATGAAATTTTCTCCTCACATTACTTTTAAAACTTTACTACATGTTGGATTTAGCACTCACACTAAAATATGTCTACTAAAATAACTATTGTAGGTGTTGAACATGTTTAAAATCACCCACTGTTCTTCGTTTAGTACTCCACAATTTATTTTTTACAGAAGCGCCAATTATTAGATACTTTATAAATATTTCAATATTATTAACACTTAGTAATCACATATTGAATACATAAACAATATAGGATCCTCAATTATAACTTATCTTATTTACTATCATGCGTATACCATATAGATGTATATATCATTTGTATATATTAATCAATTATGTAATATCCTACGTATATATTTTTTAGTTTCATCTCTATTTCTATTTCTTTCATTATCACCATCTATATATGCTACTAGACTTATATTTTCAATAACCACATCGTTCTTCTAACAAGATTAATATTGTCCACGTAAAGAATGTATGACAGATTCACAGATAAGGCAAAATACACAAAATTCACCTGTAAAACTATAAAGTAGAAACCCTAGTTTTTACGTACACGGACACAGAAATGATTGCATACAGCTATTGTTCATCAAAGTTAGTAAACTTTAGTAAATTTATATCACTTGCAGCCAAACAATTTATTGAAACTATATTACTTCACACTCAAATTATGACTCCATGTACACATATAATTATTCGACGCATTAAACTCATCATTTATCATTACTTGCGTGTGTTGTAATTATAGTTACAATTTATTTCCTCTACTCCATTCTACTAATAAGCCATAATTTACTTACATGCTCTCAACATTCTTCTATCTGCAATAATTCTTCATAAGAAATTTTGTTTTTATTCTATTCTGAGCCAACACAAGCGTACCATTAGATTGTCATTAACTTTGTTTCCTATCCCATCCAGCCAGGATGAAATTAGTATTAGTTTAAAACTGACGCCAATTTAATCAACTTTGCACGTCTTGCAAAATAACCTGTGGTTGCGTAATAGTAATAATCATCGCCATTGTAACAGATATCGCCACCACCATAATAATAATGATAATAATAACAACAATAGCAACATGGCTTTACTTACCTAGGAAGAGAGGTGGAAGAGGACTACTTACAATAGAGGATAGCGTTGTGAAGGAGATCAGGTCCTTGCATGTCTATCTTAGGAATAGTAATGAAAGAATGTTGCAGGCTGCCTTCACTGAGAATGTGAACTGTGTCAATAGTGAGACCCTATAGGATTACAATATGAGGACTAAGAGAGAAAAGATCACCGACCGGAAACAGAAAGTCCTACACGGAGAGTTTTTCCAACAAACATCAGATGGAGCGGATGAAAAATCTGGGAAATGGTTAAGACATGGGTCTTTAATGAAAGAAACAGAAAGACTGATTCTTACTGCTCAAGAACAAGTTTTACGAACTAAATTAAGTGTATCATTGATAAGATAACACTATCACCTTTATGTAGATTATGTGAAAAATCATCTGAGACATTTACACATATAAGAATGGATGCCTAAAACATATAATAGTGGATGTCCAACTGAAGAGTTATATTTGTTTCAAATTTTGGCTCAAGAGTCATTACTGGTACTTTATTTCCTCGATCTCCAGCGTAAACAAGCATAGTTGACCACGTCTGAATTTGCATTCAGAAAGTAAAGAGCTGGAAGGAATGCTACAAATCATTCTTGTCAACCCTGGAACTATTCTGCCAAGTCGCTACCCAGGTTCTTGATTTCGGAACGATCAAAATATTACGGACGCAGATCATATACTAAACCACATATTAAAAACGATAAATGTTACCCTGTATTTAACGGATATAGATACATTAATTATTAAACACCACTTCCAGCTAACGAGTATAATAATCTTTAGTAAATATATATCTGATAAAGTTATCTAAATTATTGGAATTACATATTGTTACGCCAAGAATTATAACTTGGTTTTATGCACACCTATAATACCTGATATAATTATCATCAACATAATTATTTCGACGATTAACTATGGTGACTATTATTGACAATATCGTCAGCAGCATTATCATCAACATCAGAATTGCCATTATGTTAATAGCAATTATCATTATCATGGTTGTCATCCATCACCTTAATTCCCAGCAATATCGAACTCATTAATATCATCGCCATCATAGCGATCATCATCATCATCAGCAGCAGCAGCAGCAGTAATAGCAAGTTCACCAATATCATGAACATCTTGATCACTGTTGTATTGTCTGTATAATCATTAATATCGCCATATTTGTGCTGTTAATGCCGTTCTAAAATTCACCATCGCTGATGATGATAAGGGCAATTGATGATGATGATGATGATGATGATGACGATGATGATGATGATGATGATGATGGTGATG
>NC_068990.1:3607505-3613310 GCF_001194135.2 Octopus bimaculoides
GGCGGCCGAGGTGGTGGTGGTGGTGGTGGTGGTGATGATGATGATGATGATGACAATGCTGCTAAGGCTATTAACAAACGTTGTTACTACATGTTTGTATGTAATTAGGTGCGCCACTGTTTTCGTGCAACTTTTTCTAATGTTTTCTCTGCTGTCATCTCTTTTAAAAAAAGGTTAGGTATGCAATCTACAGCTAACAGTAAATGTCCTTAATTAACATAAGCATTAATTATTGATTATCACAACGGAATTCTGACTCCTTCATTTTGTTAATTAATTAATATTAACCTTCGCTTTATCTTTTATGAACATTGTAATGTAATATTAGCAACCAAAGAAACCGCGACGCTTACCAATCTGACTCATTTCACTTAGTTTATTTATCTTTTCAAGCCATAACTGCCTCGTAGTTTTATGTGTTTCTTATACATTCTTTGGTTTTTAATGTACAAGTGAAGGCGTTGAGTTGGAAGAATCGTTAGCGCGTCGGGTAAAACGCTTTACCACAGCTCTTTCTTGCGGCTTTATGTTCTGAGTACAAGCCATGGTCGACTTTAGCTTTCCTCTTTTCAGGTTCGATTACATAAGTATCCTGCTAGCTTGTGAGCGCTAAGGTAATGTAACCAACATAGTTTCATCCTTGAAATTGCCGGCCTTGTGCCAAAATTTGAAACCGTTATTTATGTTGTGTAGGGGAGGTTTAGCTGCTATTTCTAATAGTCTGAGAGTCTATGTTCACATTTACATTATGGCTTTTATATCAATTTACTGCTGATGTCGTTACTGTCTATTCCTTGGCCAACCTTGATATACTAAAAACTTTGACCAAAACTATTTCAGATGTTGACATCATTATTTTGCTATTTATAAGGCAACAAACGGCCAGAAAACCTAGCGTGTTATTATATTCAAGCATACATCATAATTTGATGGAACTGTTGTTGATTCTTCTTGCTGACCCAGTGAACACATGGATAAATCCTCGGTGCTATGTACGCTGTTGGCTTCTATATATTTGTGCTGTTGCGGCATAATAGGTTTGAGGTAAAAATCAAGAAGTAAATCTTACACATACACACACTCGTAATCATCTAAATATAAATACTTTTTTTATGTATATGAGTGTGAGAGAGAGGCTGGCGTGTGCGTGGAAGGAGAGAGAGGGGGGAAACAGACCGAGACAGACAGGATGAGAGACAAAGAGAATATGGTGGACTTGCTGTGGGGAGCGGAAAATGCGACGTTTTGGACAAAGCCCTGCATGAAAAAAAATTTGACAGGAGAACAATGCATGCAAGGCAGCACTGCATTACATCCTCTAACTTAAAAATACTGAGTGCAACTCAATCTCTCTGGTGTCTGGTTGATCATATATGCAGACAGAGAAGCAGACAGAGAGGCAAACAGACAGATAGATAGATAGATAGATAGATAGATAGAGATAGAGAGATAGAGAGATAGATAGATGGAGAGAGAGCTAGGGAGATAGAGAGATAGATAGATGCATATATATATATATATGTACTCTCACACACATATATACATAAATATACATATATGTGTGTGTTTATGCATACATAGACACATATGTTCATATATATGTGTGTGTGCGTGCGTGTGAATGTATTTATATATATACGTGCGCGCGCGTATGTGTGCGTGCGCACGTGTATGTATGTGTATGTGTATGTATGTATTTGCGTGTGTGAACATAAATTAGGGATCAAAAATATTGACGGACAAAAATACTGTAATCACATTCTTTACCGAGAAAGCGTATATCAATTTCCCTTCTGTCTGATTTTATCCCTTTGATGTCGGCACTGAACAAAGAACGCGATAGAGTATTCATTGATCTTTTTTATCTTTTTTTTCCTATCCGAAATTTTCGTTTATATATTTGTAACATTTAACTAAACTATATCAATATTTTGCCCAGAAATAGCAATCAAATCTCACTTAAATCACACCCTACCGTACTGATTCTAAAGAAATGAAATATTTGATAAAGTAATCTTTGATAAATGGAATGGCCACGGCTGGAAACATTAATTATAGTTGTACTGGATAAAGGCTAAAATGTGTGTGTGTGTGTGTGTGTGTGTGTGTGTGTGTGTGGTGCCAGTGATCAGAGACAAAAAATGTAGAAGAAGAAGAAGAAGAAGAAGAAGAAGAAGAAGAAGAAGAAGAAGAAGAAGAAGAAGAAGAAGAAGAAGAAGAAGAAGAAGAAGAAGAAGAAGAAGAAGAAGATTCATGAACCTTCGGCATATTATATCACTTTGAAGATATTTTCGTCGCTGTAGTAAAACGTGCTTGATAATAAATTACCTGCTGCTGTCTTTTCATTCACAAATCTTATTTAGGTTCACAAAGGGAATTGCCTTTAGAATTGCCTTTTTCTTCTCTAGAGCACATTGAAGTTGCAAGAAAACACTTTAAGTGCATAAGTTTGTTAGATATCTTCGTAGTAGTAATATTACTAGTTGATGTGAAACTGATACGAGGATAATCATATTGATTACTGTTAGCACACCACCACAACACAACCAATGTACTACCAAAACAACACAACTTTACAACTCAAAAAAAAAAAGAGAGAATAGAAAAAGAAAGTAAGCGGTAACTATACTAAAATAATACATCAGCATATTGTGCAACTAATAAAATGAACACTTATGGGGTCGTTTCAAATGCTAGAAATAACAAACAAATATTCTGGTAATCATTCACCATACATCCTTTAAAGTACACGTAGACGTTTGCATTCTGGAATAATGAACTATATCTAAAAGATAAATTTTGTACGTCTCAAAAGTCATTGATCATGGGTGCGATCGTCCGACCTGGACAATAAACGAAAGCAAAGAAGTTGAAAAAAATTTGTTTGTTTCAAATCTTTCTGAATATTTCATCTCGCTGAAGAGAAGAAATAAAAGCCTGCATAGGCTTTCGTGGTTCCTGAACTGTTTGTTACTTGTTTGCTAAACGTGAATAAATTTATGAAACACATTTGTAAATGCACATGACCAACTTTTGCAAGGACAACGAGATTTTAATATTATGAGTTATTTTTACTGTGCTTAACAACCATTGAACTGTGAATCAAAATAAAAACATTAGCAACATTCGAAACTAGAATCCTACTGCAAAAAAAAACACGGAGGAAAGTTGGATAGGGAAGCGAATAATACGGGATTTGAAAACTGATCTAAATTAGAATTAGCGAGGGAAAGAAATATAAGTTGTGTAAAGTTGCAGACAGTGTCGTATTTATGCATAACCTTTGGCAGCTACTCCTTAGAGTTTCGCAATTCTCAAGAGTCACACAATGATAAAAGACATGTAGATTTCCAACCATTGAGATCCCAATTTAGCAAGAGTCTCCAAGCATTAAAGACCCTCACCAAGTCTTTGTCTACCACTGGTTGCACGACAGTCATTTCGCTGGTGTGGAGCAGGCACGTATGCTAACTCGCTGCCACGTAATTTACCAAGACTATTGTTTTCTACTCTATGCACAAGGCCCGAATTTGAGGAAGAGGGGGCAGTCGATTAGATCGACCCCACTACGCAAATGGTACTCAATTTATCGACTCCGAGAGGATGAAAGGCAAAGTCGACCCCGTCGGAATTTGAACTCGGAACATAGACAGACGAAATACCGCTAAGCATTTCGCCCGGCGTGCTAACGTTTCTGCCAGCTCGCCGCCTCATTTAGCCAGACTATTAAGTATAGATTAGTTGATTTAAGCTTTGATTTTATTATAAATTTCTAAATATTTACCACATCTTTGTCTCTGAACATATGTTCACCTATATCATCAGTTTAAATTTCCATTTCTCTTTTTTTTTTATTCTACGAGAGTTAATTTCATTTTTATTAGGTTAAACGAAAGCTCTGAATAACTGTCCAATATAATTTGAAAAATAAATATAAAAAACAAAAACAGGTTTAACGAATTTCAATAAAATCTTGTAAAAGACAAGTGTAATTTTTACTAATTAGGGTGATGTAATCAATGTAGTTAATAAAGTGTTAAATTCTCGCGAAGATAATCACCAACATCATTATCTCTGCCACTACATTCATCATGAACATTATTGTCCTCCTTCATCATATAGAAACGCTGTCGTTGTCGCCGTCATCCTCTTTAGTACCGGCGGCAGCGGCACTGATGATGGTAGCATCATCATCATTAACATCATCACCATCGTAATCATATCTCCGTCATCGTCATCGTTATCAAGACGGCCATTACCAACCTTCACTACCTCAACCACGTCCATCATCAACGTCATTGCCATCAGCATTACTCATATCTAATTAATTTTGATTTCATTATCTTAATTAGATTTGAGAAATAAAACATAACAGTCCTACCTCCTTCTCTTACTCCATATCTACCACGTCGATTGGTAAAAATATCAAAACTTCATTAGTTTTTCTCTCAAATCACACCCTTCGCCCCGCTTTAAAATAAGGTCAACGGTGATTTTTGTTGAAGTTCACAAAGACACAACTGATAAATGCGTCCACCTATAAAAAGAAAACGGTTAAAACACAAACACACATGCATACATACATACATACATACATACATACATACATACATACATACATACATACATATATGCATAAATACATACATACATACATACACAACACAAGCACAAACTCACACGCAGATAGATAGATAGATAGACAGATAGATAGATAGATAGATAGATAGATAGATTGTGTGAGCGAGTGAGTGTATGTTAATTTGTTATAAGTCGATAAATGCTCTGTTTCAATTGGTATTGGGTGCTTTATGTAAGATATTTGCAAGAAATAAAACTTACAAACACACACACACACGCACACACACTCGCGCGCGTGCACATGTTTATGTGCTTCAGTATACATATATAATTTACAATAAATATATACTTATATATGTAATATATATATATTATGAAATCTTTGTTTGCACCATGTAGAGCTAGATCTGGAACAAATATTTCCTTTTTCTTAATACCACGAGGCACAATACACTAATCGCTGAAAAGAACGTCAAAGGAGAAAGACTGCTCTTTCTTATGACTATAATGTATTCGACAAGTAAGCCGGCGAGCTGGCAGAAGCGTTAGCACGCCGGGCGAAAAGCTTAGCGGTGTTTCTTCTGTCTTTACGTTCTGAGTTCAAATTCCGCTGAATGTGGAGAAGAATACACGAGACATGGCAATTTCCGGAGCAGAGGACCGACGCCTGTATATGCAAATACACGTGTATGATCTATGTATATATATATATATATATATATACATATATATATATATATATGCATATCCATATATGATCTGTGTGTCTGTGTGTGAGTGTATCATTCTGTGACAGTGAATTCGAAGTGCCATTCTGTACATGTGAACAATCCTTTCGCAGATTGGAATTACAAGATAGGATCACTTTCATATACGATGTCATTTGTGGTTTTATGGCCTTTTTTATAAGCAAATATGCAGACAATACTTTTTTTATGGCATGTTACATGTTATAACAAATATTGTACTTTTACTTTCTTACTCTTCTACACGTTTCAGACATTTGACTGCAGCCATGCTCGAGCACCGACTTTAGTTGAAGTAATCGATTCCAGGACTTATTCCTTGTAAGCCTAGTCCTTATACTATCGGTTGACTTTTGCCGAAGCACTAAGTTTTGGAACATACACACACTAACATCGGTTGTCAAGCGATGTTGGGGGGCACAAACACGGACACACAGGCACACAAATATATATATATATATATATATATATATATATA
>NC_068990.1:3613583-3616376 GCF_001194135.2 Octopus bimaculoides
TATATATATATATAAATATATATATATATATATATATACACGACGGGCATCTTTCAGTTCCTATCTACCAAATCGTCTCACAAGGCTTCGGTTGGCCCGGGCCATTAGTATAAAACACTGGCCCAAGATCCCACACAGTGGGACTGAACCCTGAATCATGTGGTTAGGAAGAAAATTTCTTAACACACAACCATGAACATAACATTCCTAGTTCTTTGTGAAATTCACATTCAGAAGAATCTTCAAAATCAGCTCGCAAAAAACAACAAGGAAAAACAACCAGAAGTGACAGAAAAAGAAACATTAAGCATTATGAACATTAGTCAAGGTCGGTTGTGCAACTAGTCTATTAAATCGAACTTTAAATAAATAAAGAAATGCATCAGGATGTAGATATCAGATACTACACACAATAACACAACCAAACTACACATGGTCTTGTACGAATAAAATATATCTTACCTACTGAATTAATGAGCACGTCATCAAATTTACTCATCAGAAAGTCATTACACAAGACGGCGAGCTGGTAGAATCGTTAACACGCCGGGCGAAATGCTTAGCGATATTCCGTCTGTCTTTTCGTTCTGAGTTCAAATTCCGCCGAGGTCGACTTTGTCCTTCATCCTTTCGGGGTCGATAAATTAAGTACCAGTTACGCACTTGGGGTCGATGTAATCGACTTAACCCCTTTGTCTGTCCTTGTTTGTCCCCTCTATGTTTAGCCCCTCGTGAGCAATAAAGAAATAAGAAATTCATTACACAAAACAATGAAATATTATAAATAATGCTACATAAGTAGTGTAGTGAAAGGTAAATCTTTTTCACCACAAATTAATTATGACTTTCCTTTGATATATAATCAATTAGCTAATCATTAATGATATATTAAAAGAACGCCAACATGTAACTAACCACCTCATCAACAACAAAGAAGAAGCATGAAAGCCGCTGAACGAACTCCAGACGACTTAATGTAATTTGGAAATATGTACTCAAATAAGAAATTGGTAAGCTTCATGACACTAGCAATAACATAGTTCATATCAGTACAGAATGTCTGACTATGCAATTACAGCAAGAGATCACTGCAAAACATTACATTATATAGTGTAAAGTCAACTGAATAGAACTATATCAGTTAACTAAGTTATGAAGCTCTTCACGCCAAAATTAGTTTAGTAATGCAAGGTCTATTACAGATCGTAAATTAATTTACAGAGGAATCATTAAATGGAAACGAGTACAAGTTACGTTTCTGACTGGTGAAAGAAGTTAAAAATTATTATTAATGCAACAATGTTTCTATGATACCAGAAACAACACCGTCAATACTCATTTCCTTCAGAGCCAGAAAGAAAGCCCTCACGGCTACTGAATCTTCTTCAAAACATACACTACCGTCTTTAAAAGAAAGGAACGCATTGTGTAATATCATCGCACATATAATATGCACGAGAACAGAACGAGATTTGGCTAAAGAGTTTGTCATCACCGCTCTACACATTTGGTGTTCGTTACGGACGAAATGTCAGCAAAACGTACTCACTTCAAACAATTAAGCGAGAAAGTCTTATCAACGGTTACATCGAGAAACTTATTGCTCATAGAAGACAATATAACGGACTTATAGGGAAATATGCACAACCAAACTGAGTCACACACACGAGCATATAGAATAACACACACGCACACACATTTATAAAAGTATTGTCACATACGTAGACACACGCAAACATATTTATTTGTATCATGTACGCAATTGTCACTAGCAATTTTTTTACTTGTTTCAGCCATTAGACTGTGGCCATACTGGGGCACCGCCATGAGAAACTTTTTTAATCGAATGAATCTACTCTATTACTTATTTTTTGCTAAGCCTGGTACTTACCTCATCGGTCTCTTTCGCCGAGCTGCTGATTTGCGGGGACGTAAACATACCGACGTCGGTTGTCAAGTGGTATTGGCGAGAAACACATGCGAAGACACACAGACACACAGTCTGGCCTTAGTCTGGAACCATGTGGTTGGGAAGCAAACTTCTCACCACGCCGCCACGCATGCGCCTATAAAAGAAACGAGCCATTCCTTCGAGCCATGGAATAAAGCGTTTTGTTCAAGACATATCGTTCGTCTCAGGAATCAATCACTCCATGCCAGGTTCACTTCACTATATACACCTCCCTGTACGCCCCGTCACATCTTCACCATCTTATATCTCCTTTCACTCTCCCCATCTCCTTTCTCCCCCCTCTCTCTCTTTCTGTCACATTCTCTCTCTCTCTCTCTCTCTCTCTCTCTCTCTCTCTCTCTCTCTCTCTCTCTCTCTCTCTCTCTCTCTCTCTCTCTCGTACTCCTTTCCCTTCAGGTAAGGTCTCGATCTCCTACTGCAAGACACTTATTTCTGTCTTTCAATTGTTCTCCCTGACCACAGTTCAGGAATCTTGTCTTGCAAATAACTTCGTGATATCACTGCTGCTGACTCTACGCAAAAAGAAAAAAAGCGTCCAGTGCGCTCTGCAAAGTGGTTTGTATCCAGTCGTAGACATTAATGCTTGGTGCAGTCTTCTGTCTTGCTATTTCCTCACGAACCGTCCAATCCATACCAGCATATACATATGTATGTATGGATCAAAACAATTTGATTCAAATTCATTGGTATACTTTAGTTTCAAGTTTTGTCGAATGCCTTTCTTTCGTTTGTCCGCTCACTCGTATATACGCATAGAAGAGCTTTACAAAGCGCATTATAAGCTTATTACCCAGGTGATATGTGTATATATATATATATAT
>NC_068990.1:3620508-3622424 GCF_001194135.2 Octopus bimaculoides
ATATATATATATATATATATATATATACGTATCGCCTACCAATCGTTATGATTTCAGTTAAAACCTATTCTTTCATATCATATAATATTATACTAGTATACACTCACACTCATATGTGTGTGTATATGTATAAGAAAGGACATAAATGATGGTGTTAGATATTTCTTCCTTGTAGTAAATTTTACTTACAGCTGTTTTCAGTAATTATTACAAGCCTGTTATTGATTGGTTTACTGAGCAGGTTTGTTATTGACTGGTTTATAAAAAGTGATCGACCTGATGGGCGTAGGATTAACTCTCTCGGTCGTTCAATTTTTCCTAATCGATCGATGAGCCGATTGAGTAAAATAATCAATAACGAAACTATAATGATTACTAGAAACATCTGCAAGTCAATTTTTTCTACAATAAGAAATATGAAAAAACTATTAATCATGTTTTATCTTGTGTATCGCCCTGTGTAATAAAAAACAGTATAACTGGAAACACAGCCATGAATTTACAGAATGGTGTGGAACTGTAACTTCGGATCCTGCCACCAGAGTATGCGGAGTTGCTTTACTAATCTAAACAATATTGTTAGCCTGGTTAAAGGAGACAAGATGGCAAATTTGTTTAGACGCTGTGCGAAATGCTTATTGATATTTCGTCCGTCTTCACGTTCTGGGATCAAATTTCGCCAATGTCAGCTTGGCCTTTTGTTGTTTAGGAGTCGATAAAAATAGTGGCAGTTAAATTCTGGGGTCGATGTAATCGACTTACCTTCTCCCTCGAAACAGCTGGCGAAAATTTGCGCAAAAATTTGGAATCAGAATTGTTGGTCTGGTGTACTAGCAGAGACCTTATAAAGTGTTTTCCCGGATTGATAATCCCGCACTAATAGCTTTATATATTGTGAATGGGTAAGGATAAAGCCACACTGAGTATAGTCATTTTGAACAAAGTGTTTTGGCATAACCACATAAGACGTGAGTGGAAGGATTAAATGTCACTATGGTGCCCCAGCTTGACCACAGCCGCATGTTTGAATTAGAAATTTAAGGAATATGCATATGTATGTCTGTCGTTATGCATGTATATGTGTGTGCGCATGTCTGCGTGTACATGAGCATACATGCATAGATAGATAGATAGATAGATAGATGGATAGATAGACAGATAGATAGATAGATGGATAGATAGACAGATAGATAGATAGATTGACGCGCACACTTATTTCTGTAGGCGTGCATACATACAGAAAGATGAAGAAGGGAAAAATAATAAACGTATGCAAATATATGTATATATGCAAGTATAAGTCTTTGTTAGCGTGTCCATATATTCTTTTGTAGTTTACGTTATTTCTATCCTTAAATAAATAGTGGACGTTTCTATTCTGCTAACCAATATTTGTTCCAGTCTACCTATAATTTCTTGCTCTTTGACGTTTCACAATAAGATATATATTATATATTGATATTTCAAATCTAACATTAACTAAGCAAAATCAAAAAAAATAGCAACGATCTCTTTCATCTACACACACGCACGCACACATATACACACACACACACAAACACACAAACACACTGATGCACACACAGTCACATACACATACACGCATGCAAACATACATACACACACACAGGCACACATACATATACACTATACGTACTTGAATAAGTGCGTGTACGAATGTATGTAGGATAGTTACTGTATGAGTATACAATGTGTATAAAAACGATATGGATATATTTTTCGCTTTTACAGAGAATATATTTTTTGTGCAGAGCAGTTTACAGAAGGACTCGAATTATATACGTCAATATTATTTACACCTAATGCGTTTCTGATGCACAAGAAAGTGTAGAGGACAAATACACAGACATGCGGATATGTATGTATACATACATATATATATATATATATATATA
>NC_068990.1:3622973-3625518 GCF_001194135.2 Octopus bimaculoides
TAGGTAGGTAGGTAGGTAGATTGATAGATATATATGTATGTATGTATGTATGTATGTATGTATGTATGTATAGATAGATAGATAGATAGATAGATAGATAGATAGATAGATAGATAGATAGATAGATAGATAGATAGATAGATATACATAAATGCTTGTGTCCATTTGTGCCTGTGATTGTCCCCCACCACCGCTTGGCAATCGGTGCTGGTGTGCTTATGTCCTTGTAACATAGCAGTTCAGCAAAAGACAACCGATAGAATTAGAACCAGGCTTAAAAATATACTGATGTGGATTAATTTGACTAAAATTTCGCATACATACCATCCTTTGTGTGGGAGTGGGTGTGTGTGTGTGTGTGTGTGTGTGTGTGTGTGTGTGTGTGTGTCTGTGTCTGTGTGTGTGTGTCTGTGTGTGTGTGTGTGTGTGTGTGTGTGTGTGTATCCGACCACTGAAAGCTAAAGAAACCTTAAGAGATTCATATATGTAGCCAACCATGAGGAACAGACTTAAGGTACAAACAAATAGAAGACCAATCCCATTTAAATGCCAGCCAGTACTATTTACTACCATTCATAGGAGTCCGACAAACGAGCTCCCACGGCAAACACCATGGCTCTACCAGCCGCTACAAAATTCAAACCACGGGGGACGTGGTTTGAATTTATTCAACGATTTTAAGCTAACGCCTGAGGAAATACAACTAGATCTCACTATGCAAACAAACAATTGCATAATAAAATACCTTTATTCTTGGAGAACCTCGTTGCATCGAAACAATTATAGGGAATAATGAATAAATGTCCAAACGTACTCCTTCTTGACTCCAACTTCTTCAATTTAACATCCACACACTGACGAATGCCCAAACTAATGATAGAACTTGATACTTCTGGAGGTGGACGAGCTTTACACTGTTCTCTACCACGTTCCTAACGGAAAATATAACATAAATAGTAACACACACACACACGGACACACACACACACATACACACACATTAACGTATATATAGTTACATATATACAGTCACCAGCCGCGCACGACTCACGAATTCCTTCATACAAATCACGCACGTAATAAAGAGAGCGGAGGAACTAATTTGCAGTCGACAACGTGTGTACGTATGAATGCGTCCGTGTGTGTGTGTAGTGTGGAGTATATATATATATTGTATATTTTAAAGCTTCTTTTGTATTTATATATATATATATATATGTGTGTGTGTATTTATCTATATTCTTTTTATATATATATATATATACGTATTATATATATACACACACATAACATATATATTTAGATATATATATGTGTATTAAATATATATATACACACACACACATTATATATATATATATATATATATCAATATATTATAAATTAACTACCAACAAAAATAATTGGTAAGCTAACTCAAAAAATCATCACCAAAATAGCAGAAAAAAACGTCATATATGGACATGTATATGAGTTTCTACTTATAAGCTAACCTAAATCAAGAAATTAAAAACCATGGACTTGCACGAACTTGCACGCAAGAGGCCGAAACAACACCACCTCAGCAATTACAATTACTTTTAAAGACTCGTACACCTAGACACATGAACACAAATAACACACACACATATGTATAATCACGCACAGAACGCGTATACATGTACACAGTCACACACACACACACACACACACGCATAGAAACGGAAGGCAATACACACTGCGGCTTTAGAACCAGGAAAAATGTTGTAAGAAAACATTCGTTTTGAATAGTTCACAGTTATATGATGCAAAGCTTTGAGAAACCAATTAAATGATTAATTATTGATTTAATTAATTAATTCACAGAGTATCAATTAATTAAATAATGATAAAAAGTTAACAACAAACCTGGCAGAATGATCCTCAGAAACAATTATATAAGAAATGGACACACATATATACACACTTGTGTATGCATTTACAAATATATACATACATACATACATACATACAAACATATATATATATGTGTGTGTGTGTGTGTGTGTGTATGTGTGTGTGTGTGTGTGTGTGTGTATTTGCACACGGAGTAGAGGACAAGCAGACTCGTGGAATGTCAAAGACAAAAAGAAACAGGCATAGAATTATAAACGCATATGAATGAGTGTATCGTTGTGTTCATGCATATATTTGTAGATTGTGTTATTTCTAACCTTAAACAAATGCTAGAAGCAAGTTTCTACTCTGCTACCCAATATTTATTCCAGTCTACATATAATTTCTTGCCCTTTGATGTTCCACAATAAAATATATACTATATTGATATTGAAAAACCTAACATTAGCCAACCAATATGAGAAAGAGATGCCTTCTGACTAGTGAATGCATATTTTCAGAATATGTGTCTGTGTTTATATATATATATATATATATATATATATATACAGATGGATAGATAAATAGATAGATATGTGTGTATGTGTGCATGTAAATATACATATATATGTATGTGTGTATGTAAATATATATATATGTATGTATATGTGTATATATATATATATATATA
>NC_068990.1:3626008-3628325 GCF_001194135.2 Octopus bimaculoides
TATATATATATATATATATATAAATAAATATACATATATACGACGGGCTTCTTTCAGTTTCCGTCTACCAAATCCACTCACAAGGCATTGGTCGGCCCGAGGCTATAGTAGAAGACACTTGTCCAAGGTGCCACGCAGGGGGAATGAACCCGGAACCATGTGGTTGGTAAGCAAGCTACTTACCCACAGACACTCCTGCGCTTATTATATACATATATTATATGTATGTATATGTCTATATGTATGTATGTATATATGTATATATTCGTGCGTGTATGCATATATATATATATAGATGTATATGTGCGGATTCATGCACACATGAACTGGTATATGCAGATACATATATGTGTATACATGTAGATATGTATGTGTATACATGTAGATATGTATGTAAGTGCATGTAGATATGTATGTAGTGCATACATACATAAATATGTTTTGTTTTAATGCATGTGTGTTCATGTGTAGATATGTGTAATTGTATGTGAATGTGTTTGTACGTGTGTGTACGTGTGTGTATATGTATGTGTGTGTATGTGTATGTGCGTGTGTGTGTGTGTGTTCGTGTGTGTGTGTGTGTGTATGCATGTATGTATGCATATATGGAAGTATGTGTGTATACGTATATATATATATATATATATATATATATATATATATATATATATATATATATATATATATATATATACGTGTGTGTGTGTGTGTGTGTATGTATGTATTTATGCACGTACGTATATGCATTGTTGCTCGAAATGTATATTATTAGGTTACACACAACCTAGTATCACAGCAGTAAAAAGAATTTGTTTATAAAGCAATAGGTAGTATACACGTAGACACCAGAAATTAGACGGTCAGAATGTGAAGACAGAACTGTAAAATTTAAAGAATGCATGCATAAACATAGAAAAGCTCCAAAAACTTGGTAAAAGTTTTAAAACTGATGATACCTACAAACGTTCATTATCACAACTGTTGTTGTTTTGGGAAAAAAAAAATTAAACACGAGATGGGGTCATATTGAGACATCCCTCTTTTTGGAGTATGGTTAAGAATGCTCACAAATTTAAAATAGTTTGTAGATCGTAGAGAAGAAATGCTTTACAACAATTGAGACTGTCATTGAACAACTAAGGTTAAGGCAACAAACGTAAATATCTAACGATAGCTCTGAGAAGATAAGTCGTGTTAGAAAAACTGAAGATATTTAGAACAGCTTTGCTAAAATATAAAATGAGAACAATAAGGTATTAATGATAGCACAAAGGAGATTACTTCTTCGGAGGCAAATTTAAATTTACTGGTTTAATTAGCACGGATCAAATAGAAAACTAGTTTTATCTGACAATTAGATTTAAAAGAGGAAGATCAGTGTCTCGCTCAGCGAGCTCCACTTTTATATCAATATAAATAAGGCACAAAATATGCACCACGCAGGTCAATATATAATTATCGATCACAACCATACGCACAATACCAGAATATTACCATTTTAGCGAGAAAGTTTACTCACTTGTTAGAAGGGTGATTTGATCTTAGACTATAACGAACATTTCTATGAATTCTTCTGAATTTCCACGTTAAATTAGCACATAATATTGATTATAATACAGCCACAAGGTCATACACGGTAGAGGATAGACACAGTCAACTATATCAAGCCAAGTACTTGACCGTTACTTACTTAATTTATTAATTCCGGAATGATAACAGTCAATGTCGACATCTAAGATATTTAAATTTAGAATAGAAGAGACGTGATTAAATACCGCTAGGCACTGTATGCAACTCTCCTAATGCACCGCAGTTTCGTCATTACATAATAGTGCATCACCATTATATGTATGTATGTATGTATGTATGTATCTATGTATGTATGTATGTTTGTATGTATGTATTAGTGCTAATATTAATATTCAGAATATTTCCCATCGAGCAGTTTGGACACCATGATGTCAATCATTATTAAAGAACCGTCCGTATCACACTATTACCTGCTTAGCGTCACAATAACATCCATCGAAATACGATTGTTATGTAAGACAGGAAATCTGTAAGATCAAGAGTGAAATAGGATGACAGTTGAACGCGTGTATGCGTGTGCGTGTGTGTATGAATAATTAGAATTAGCGTTTAGCAAAAATTGCTTCACCGCATACCAAAATTAGAAATAGCAGCTAAATACTATTCCACTACAATAAGATATCTCCCAGACAGAAATACTCCGAACTGGTAAAATTATTAATTAGTAATTGATTAATTGATTTTACCCTTTATTACTATTGATGTATATATATATATATATATATAT
>NC_068990.1:3628609-3635390 GCF_001194135.2 Octopus bimaculoides
ATATATATATATATAGTACCAGATAACCCTATGTGTGTTTGTGTATCGTTATATGTGTCCGGCGTGAGTATGACGTATGCCATATGTTTCTGAATACCTCTGACAGTTTAGGTGGCAGAATTAACATATTTTCCCCTTCTTTTTTACAAAGTATGAATATTTTCCATATGATTACGTTAGAGATAAAATATTTCAGTCAGTCTGTTGTTCATTATTAAAACTCTAAGGCGGCGAGCTCACAGAAACGTTAGCACGCCGGGCGAAATGTTTAGCGGTATTTCGTCTGCCTTTGCGTTCTGAGTTCAAATTCCGCCGAAGTTGACTTTGCCTTTCATCTTTTATGGGTCGATAAATTAAGTACCAGTTGCGTACTGGGTCGATATAATCGATTTCCCCCTCCTCACCAAACATGTCGGGCCTTGTGCCTAGAGTAGAAAAGATTATTTAAACTGCAGAGGTATTTATATATAGCGAGATAACGGAGCGCTTCCTGGATCTGTGACTAGACACAAGGTGGGAAAATATTTTTTCTTATATATTCCCACTCAGTCCAACATAATTTGGGGTAGGGTTGGAGTTCATTGATATTCCCCAAAATAACCGTAACACGATAAACACTTCGTCAGAAAGATACGTGCAGTTGAGACGGCAGTATTACGTATTACGGCTTTTCAAATTACATAAAGTTTCTCGTATTGTATCGATGTTCCATTCTGCTTATACTACTAACGAAACTAATGAAGTTTTAGTGTAAGTGTGGCTCGATTTTTTTTTTCTATTATAATCTATTATGGTCTAAAGAAAAGCACTTGTACGTTTACGAAAATGCATGAAAAATTCGGAGTGAACCTTTGAACTGTACAAATTATTATGGCATATATTTCGCTTAGTATTTCAAGCGCTTTTTACATATTAATGTGGTCTTGGATGTAATATGTCGTGCCTCAGAAGCCACTGTCTTTTAACACTGTTGTAATAATGACAAGACAATTAAACGAATCCTTATCAGAGAAAATCCTTGATAAGTGCACACTAATATACGTAATTTGGTTTCTTAGTACTTTTGAAAGACAATTGCGATTTATACTTTGAAGAATAGCTAACCCTTCACTTACGTGCTGTTGAGTATCATTTTCTATTATGTACTGTGCTTTTGCTATTTTTTTATGTGCCTATGTAGTTGCGAGCACAGAGGGATACTCTCTGTTCCGTATCACACATTACTTAGAGGAAAACCATCAATGTAACATCTGGAAGGAGAGTGGCTGCTCCAGCACACTGTTGGAACATATTGCCGCTGATTAGAGTGGCGAACACTCAAAATACAAGTCTATGTGCCATAATAGGATTATTGATAATTATATATGGAAATGCATCTGTTTAAGCATAAATTTATGGATCTTATAAATCCGTTCCAAAAGCATCTATTGAATTTTATGTTTATTCATTAAATTTAAAATCCATCATCAAGATAAACACTGAAATTTGCATAGCCAATTCTCTTCCAATGTAAGGGCAAGAGATACATTTCTACCTACTCAAACACATTAACCTTCTTCAATGGTGTCATCAAAATTCTTCGCCATTACATTTAGCCGTAGAAACAATTATTGCAAAATAACAAATACTACGTAATATGTTTCTAAATCGTGACATCCGAATTAATAACTGGAATAGAATGTTTTACTAACGCCAAGAATGTCTTCGCGAATTCTATCTTATTAGAAAATCATAATTTTACGAAAGTACTTAGTTATGTTACAAAACCACTTGGCAACTCATGGACTCGTCCTTCATGATAAAAGGAATGTGTTCTATTTAATATTCAAATGATAGAATTTAAAATATGTTTTACAAGCATTATCAATTTCATTTTTACTCGGATCTATATTTAGGACTGGCAAGAAAATTATGATCTTAAAGTGAAACGCATGACTCAAGCAACAAAAGCTTCTACTGTATGGTCAGTGTTTAGGCTACTAACAATTTCTTTCAGCATTTGCTGCAATTTGATTCCTTATAAATACTAGCATTACGGTTGGAGCAATGCCTATGGTATGTGTAGCTTTTCGTTGTCATACATAAAACAACAATTGTGAACATTTTCAACAACTAATATATAGTCTCTATGCATTGCGTACTTTATTTTAGTTTAAAATCACTAATTTTAATCAATGTCTACACCACATATCTTCGTCTTTTGTTCTTTTGTGAATTCTCTCCATATATTACACATTCACGTGGTTGCACCAGTCGATCCTGTTTGTTTCTGTGTTCCTTTTCTGTGGAAGAGCATAGGCTCGAAACGTTAAAAACTTTTTCACTTTTCGAGCGTTAAACTAATACATCTGTTTCTTTTCTACACCACCTGTCTTCGTCTTTTGTTTTTCTTTTTGAATTCTCCCTATATATATAGACAGACAGACAGACAGATAGACAGACAGACAGATAGATAGATAGATAGATAGATAGAAAGATATGTATATGCATACATATACATATATATATGTACATATATATACATACACAAACACACGCACACACACACATATATATATAAATGTCTCTGTGTGTATATATATATATATATATGTGTGTTTGTGTGAGTGTATATATATATATATATATATATATATATATATATATCATATGTTTAAGTGTGTATACATGTATATAATAGTAAATCCCAAAACTTTGTTCTTCCCGTGCACAGAATACAATGGTGGTGAGAGAACCGTCAGACGTTGCATTAACAGCTTCGCACTACCATAATATCTTCTAGCATTGGTACTAAATTACCGATCATTACTTAACACAGATATCCACCACTCACTTTCATCTCTCTGTCTGTCTGTAATTCTCCCACACATGCATCTATATTTCACCCGTTCTACGGCTTTGTCTCTTTATCGTTAAGGTTACTATATTAGTTGACCCACAAGCGATGCTAGTAATATATTCCATAATTCAGAGGAAACGAACAATAAGCAATGCAGAGACCTGTGTGCTTAAAGCGCAGTATTTACTTTGATCCTTACCCATCTGAAGTGTTTCTAAATAACCACATTCTCTCGCTAAAATCCCATGTCTACTTCACTGAAGATGAGCATTAAATTATTTATTGATTCCTTGTATAAAGAGGCAGAAGCCATTTAGCTGCTAATGCTGTGCTTTGAGGAATCAACTGAAGTTTTTCATATGATACTATGCTATATCTCTTTTTCAGCTTTTTCCTACTTTACTAGCCGATTGAGAAATATTTTCTTTTACCCAAAGAACTACTATTAAAAGCGCATCTATAATCTTCATATCCAATTGAATCACGCGAAAAATCTGACATAACCTTCTTGACAAAGAGTTTATTTCTCTATGCCTGTAACGTTTCATACACATTCCATTTAAAACAACTCAATGGTTATGATCTTTTCAATAATATGAAAATGGTTAGCAAGGATACGAGAATAAATGATATAATGATTTTTTTTTCCAATGCGTAATACCGATTTTCTAAAGTTATACAAGTTATTATTTACATCAACTATTATGAATTACTGGTTTAGTTTCAGCGTATTACATGACAGCTAAGAAGCAAAATTAACTCGTGCATGAACTCACCTCACATATGTGTAATAGTTGAATATGATAAAAAAAAAAAAGCATTGAAAATATCTTTTAGGAGTGACGGAATAACGGTGTCTCTCCCCCGCGTTTTCTATAAAGGCACTTACTGCATGAGGAAAGAGGAATACATTAGAGTATGCATTGTGGTACTTCTCAGAGTTCAGTTTTTGCTCTGCAGGACTCACCATATGGATAACGAGTACAGTTGAACTTTCCATGTTTGGCTCTCTATCTCCATGACCTTTTCAATGAGTTTGTAATGTTCATAACTCTTCCAAAGATTACAGTGCTGAATCTGCTGAAGAATATGTATGTGTATAAATGTGAGTGTCAACAATAGTACTACATGTATCGCTGAGTTGTAATAACCTTATTTTACTAGTATTATGTTTATTGTATAATCTGATACAGAAGTCGAGTATTTCGTCGACAGACAAAACATCGCAATAGAAACGATCGAATATAAACAATCGAAAACTTCAGGTAATATATTATATTTTCTGTTTGAAGGCACATGGATCAATAAATATATAAATGATGCACAACCTGCAAATGATTGATAGAGATAGTAATACTATGTAACCTTGTCTTTCTCTTCCCTTTATTTAAATATCAAACAGAAGCAAGTACACCTCTCTCTCTTTCTCTCTCTCTCTCTCTCTCTCTCTCTCTCTCTCTCTCTCTCTCTCTCTCTCTCTCTCTATCACTCTCCCTCTCTCTCCCTCCCTCTCTCTCTCTCTCTCTCTCTCTCTCTCTCTCTCTCTATATATATATATATATATACAGAGAGAGAAAGAGAGAGAGAGAGAGAACTAGATAATACATACGTACATACACTTATGTGTCTGTCTGTGCTTGTGCGTGTGTAGATATCTATGGCTGTAGAAAGTACATACTCAATGACAGAGCTCGTACCGCAGACCTATCCGCTGCAGGACGTTCGCATTATCTCATACACTGCGGAGTGCTTGGTGGTCCTACTCAAAACGAATGGTCCCTGCAAATATACTTACTTCATAGATATTTCATAGATATTCTCCAGACCTTCAGTCTCTACCAAATAAGTTTTCTTTTTTTTTTTTGTTCCTAATATCTAACATAGATAACTACTTATTGGTATTTGTAGCAAAGGATTTTAATCTATACTTCTGTGGAAACTACTAGAATATTGGATATAATATGTAATAAACACACCTCATACAATTGCTTTAATAGGTTCTAAATACTTCAGATCTGGTGCATATTAAATACTCATATGTCTTACTGGTATATTAATAATATAACCCATGTGCGCTCATTTATGTGACCAAAGCTAGACTTAATTTAATATCAATGATAAATACCCTGTTTGGCTTATATTTGCATGGCAGCAGCTACTGTTCGTCTGTCTTTGAATGATTTTATTATAATCATAGTAATAACAATGATAATGCTTCATAAAATATGGCAGACTGATATTTGATATTTAAAAGCCGTAGAATATAAACTATAAATAATATCCACTAGCAAAAGTAGACAATACATGTTTGCAATACAAATGACACTCAGTACCATATTAGATCCAACACACAACCCGTAATTCCCATAACTCATACCCTACAGGATTACAATATGACAATGCATCAATACACGTAATGCTCAACTTTTATAGTGACTGTTTAACATTACAGTACATCAAAATTCACACTACACAGGCCCCAGAAAATTGCAGACTTCATATAGAATACTCTCTACACAAGAAACACGAGCTCATATTAATGTAAGGAAAAAAGATAACAAAAAACAGCAAAAACAACACAAATATTATACAACAAACAACCAGAATTCTATATATCAAAAAGGCATGCTCTTAATAAGTTAAAAACATGATGCACATCATTTTGTGTAGTGGTAACTTGAAACTGTTAGAAACAACCTAATAATAATCACAAACTGTAAGATTTCCTGAATTTAGAAAATCTGGATCGCATCAAGGAATCAATTTTTAAAAAAGGTGCTACTTTAGTGTTCAGTCTACCGCTGTATCCATAGTCTTCGCTGTAAAAATGACCTGATCAGGTTAGGATTAGGGTTAGGTTTTAGGATTGGGTTATAGTTTAGTGTCAGAGTTTAGAATTAGATTTAGGTTTAGAATCAAACTACGCGCTCAATTGTAAATAGCCAGGTAGGCCGCATGCTAGATTAGCACCAAATAAAAAAAATAATGGCTATATTCGGTAAAAATATACCGAAGAAGATTTATAAATAATAAAAGATTATTTTTTATTTTCTTTCTTTTTTCAGTCATTAGACTGCAGCAATCCTGGGGCATTGCCTTGAAGAATATTTTAGACGAATGAATTTACCCCGGTACTTTTTTAAGCTTGGTATTTATTCTATTGGCCTCTTTTGCCGAACCTTTATGTAACGGGGTGGGAGTGAACACAACACCGGTTGTCAAGTGATGCTGGAAGACATCCTCAGACATAGACACACGCACGCACACACACACACAAACACACACACACACATACACACACACACATACATATATATATATATATATATATATATATATACGACGGGCTTCTTTCAGTTTCCATTTACCAAATCCACTCTCGAGGCTTTGGTCAACCAGATGCTATAGTTCAAGACACTTCCCCTAGGTGTCGCGCAGTGAAACAGAACCTGGCACTATGTTGTTGATAAGTGGACTTCTTACCACTCAGCCACGTCTACATATACGTATGTAGGTGTTTCATAGAATTTTAGATCGCTACAAAATTTGTTTTTGAAAAACTAAGAACTACAAAATAAAATGCACTGGAACGTAATTTGATATTTCAGGATCTTACATGAAAAGACCATCAGGATTAATGGGGATTAGTTTATGATAAGAGTACAATCTTGTGGTGATTGAAATAAATACCAAATTACAAAACTCCTTCATTCCTCCACAAAATACTCAGGTAACTGCAATCAGATTTTAAAAGGTCTCTTTGCCAATAACTAATATATTTTTTATCAAAACTAATATATTCATTAGTGACAAAATAGAGAGGACAGACCTTTTGTGTGTGTGTGTGTGGTAAATTTGATTCGGTCTAAAGGAAGGAGATATACCTATGATCTTCGTTGGCCCTCTCCGGGTAGTTGTATATATATATATATATATATATAT
>NC_068990.1:3635802-3643254 GCF_001194135.2 Octopus bimaculoides
ATATATATATATATATATACCTCTGGAACTTATGCGAACTAACGGCTGTATGTAAAACTTTGTCATGGAAGGAAAGACCGCACATGGCTTATAACATTATGACTGGTGATGAAGAAAATATTTGTGTATACTATTGTATACTTTTTATAGAAATGGCAAACATATATCCTGCCGAACAGATAAGAAGCGAAAACTCCTATGAAATACAAGTTGCCTGCCGACAAATGATATGAATGACGCGGTTGAACATTAGAAAGCAATTTACCAAAGAGAGAGAGTCAAACAAAAGAGAAAAAAAGAATTGCAAACTTTTATTCCTCGTTTTATTGTTGCTTGAGAATGTGATGTTCATTGTGGAATACGAATTTGCTGACTGAATTGAAGAGCTTGATGAATCAAGTTTATATATTGCTAACGTGATTTGGTCTAGGATTTGGCACGTTAATGGTTTAGCCTCAAACATGATTTCGATCTTAGATTCTGTATCAGAACTGAATATTGACACGTATGGCTCCGTATTTTCAAAGATAGGAAAACCAGTAGAAACTATGGGAAGCATCTTTCAGGATGTCAATATAATATCGAGCCAACGAAATTTCGACATATTGGATTCACTTCTAGAAATAACAGCCCACTTTTCCCTATTACAGAAGATTGAGCCATGGAAATAAAGGAAACATTAGTTAATGTAGTCATAGATACACAACGACTAAAGAAAAAGACAGGATATATACAAGCAATATAATGGTAACAGAGTCACTGATGTTGAGGGAATATATTCGGATGTACTGCTAAATAACGAAAAGAAACAGATGGATATAAAAGATAAAACTGGAGACGAGAGAATCAACCTTGCAGATAACAAGGTAATATCGAAATTCAAGAAGATCTGAGAAAGAGAATTAATGGATCAGAACATCGATAATACCAATATTGTTGTTATCGGTAATATTTCTTCAGTAAACCACGTCGATCTCACCGAAACGGATGCAATGGATGAAGCGGATTAACACATCTGAAGGCTGTTAACAATGCAACAATGCAGAATACCCAGAACAATGCTGATATTATGATACGTAAGAAAAGGGGAAAAAAGATTCAGACAGCTACTGAAAAGATTAAACGTATTAATATTAGGGTAAAAGTATAATTGTAGACTCATTTTCAGAAAAGTTGGTATGTTCAGTCAAGATGATAAAGTTGAAAAGAAATAGGAAATTGTTGAAACAAAATATATAGAGAAAAAGCGATCACGTTAGACATACAATGTGCCAGGTATTCAAACGGCACAAATAGAGAGAACAGTTATTGAACACAAAGCTTCACAAGGATGTAATGTTATAACAAAGGTCGTTGGAAGAAAAATAAAAAAAAAGAACAGTATGAACTTGATATTGCTAAGTGAACAATATTACCAAACATATACCAAGTTGGCCACTATACAGTGAGAGAATAGGAGGAAGTTTCGATTGAAATTCGTTGGAATCCGCTATTGAAGTAGATTGTATGTTTCAACGTGATTTAGTTGTATAAGAGGGACAGAGAAAGCAGTTGCAGTTATAATACAGAAATAAAAGACAAGAATATTAGCTCATAGATTTTGCTCTTCCATATGATAAGGGAGTGAAAGGAAAACAAACAAGAGAATAATCGAAAGTCCTTGATGCATTCGAAATACTGAGAAACTGTTTTGTAAACAGCCTGTACTAGCATGAAAATATTATTATTAATATTATCAAGGCTGTGAGCTGGTAGAATCGTCAGAGGCATCTGTTCCGACTCTTTCCTTCCCGATTCCAAATTCTGCTGAGGTCGAATTGCCTTTCAGTCTGTTGAGAGTCGCTAATATACGTACCAGTTGAACACTGGAGCCCATAAAATCGACTGTACCCCTCCAGAAAAATTGCCGACCTTGGGCTAAAATTTGAAACCAGTGTTATTATTGATGTGGTCAGCTGTCATAACCGTTAAGTTGCTTAATCGCGTTTATTTCGGCTCCTTATTTTCTGAGCACAAATCCCACCGAGATCAACTTTGCCGTTCCGATAAAATAAAATATGAGCCAAGTACTGAAGTCGAAGTAATCAGCTATTATTTCCCAATCATCAGCCTTTGTGCCAAAATAAGAAAATTGTAATTGTTATTATTACACACACACACACACACACACACACACACACACACACATAGATGTGTGTGTGTGTGTGTGTGTATGTGTTTCCTTTATCCATAACGCCACTCGATTAATTGTTTCATAAGAAGTGAACATACACTTCCAACTGGTAAACTTATGAAAATACAACATTTAACCAGCCGATATTGTTATTATTATTTTATTGTCTTTGCACGGCCTCTAATGCTGGAGATGTACATCACAGAAAGGGTAAGGTGTAAATCTGGCTTCGGTGGAGTGATGATCAATTTAGATCAATTGAAAGCATTCGATAGCGTCGACCATCGATATCTAGAGACTGTACTTAAAACGGCTGTCTTGGGCCCCATCTTCAAAGGTTGGATCACTGCAATGCACAGCGGCATCTTCTCAGTGGTCAAAGTTAATGTCCACTTCTCGGAACCGTTTCAGATCTCCCGATTGGTCCGTCAAGGGTGCCTTCTCTCCTCCTTTTAGTACGTATTGACCCTTGCAGGACATCTCGTTCGAAACGGGACGCAGAAGGGCTGTGTCTGTGTATGCTGACAACATCACCGTGATGGTGTTGGACAACTCAGAAATCGATGTGATCTGCACGTCATTGGAAGAATATGAAAAATTGACAGGAGCAAAACCTAAACCGGAAAAGTCAATGGGCTTGCAACTCGGCACCTGGAGAGGCAAGTCTATGCCGTCCAACGGCGTCGTTGGACCCTGGAAGGAACGGACCAATAAAGTTACTTGGGGTTTGGTTCGAACCAGACCACCAGGTGGACAAGTATTGGGACGAGGTGACAAGCAGTGTAGCCACCGAACCTCACCCAGAATTGGGCGACGAGGAAGAGACGCTAGGTGTTGGCGATGTCGAACTAACCAGCCCGTTCAGGAGGACTTTCGAGCAAGGGTCGATGGAAACCTTCTAGAAACCCTTGCTTGGCTCTGCCGGTTCGAGATAAAATCTACAGGCACGGAACTTCTGTCAGACGGACCTGTCCAAGATGAGCGCAGAGCGACGAAACCGTTCTGCACGCACTCGTCCAGTATCTTTGCATTACTCATTTGTGGAGTTATAGTGAACAGGTGTTAACACGTATAGGACGGATCCGACTATCGGCCGAGGCCATATGGAAGATCGATCTACCGCCTTCTATTGGTCCGGAAGAGCAGGCAATTTCCCTGTCTGATAACAGTAACGAAAGAGGTATGGTAGACCAGGTTGAAAAGAGTGAAGACAGACACTTTTCTCTTCGGCCATTCCCTCACCAACGTTTTCAAATTTCACTTAGAAAGGAAGATGAGGGTGGAGAAAGAAGTGCTGTCCCCAGTACATTTGCTAACAGGTGGGTTAATGTAGCGAAAATGCCCCATGTGTGTGGACCTACTCTAATAATGCGACTGTAGGCTAGTGAATTTTCGAGGGAGAAGGGTGTCCTCCTAGTATGCACTCGAAGCGTCGAGTGGTTCAAGGTTGGTGAGGTATCTGAGTCAACTCCAGGTGGCTACCTCCACTCATTGGAAAGCTTTCATTGTTATATTCTTTTTCTTTGATATTATTGTTATTGTTTTGTGTACTCGTTATTTTTGTGTAAAATCCCCACTATCCATGTTTACTGTATTGTTGCCTATATGTAGGGTCTAGTGGCCAATAAATGAAATAATAATAATAATAATAATAATAATAATAATAATAATAATAATTTACAGAAAGTTCGTCAAAATAATATTGCGTTAATTGTCGCTGAATATGTGCTAAACGGCGAGGTGTTATCAGCAACAGATTTTTGAGGTGTTATTAGCAGATAAATGTTGAGGTGTTATTCGAGTTTAAATGTTTAAATGTTATAAAGTTAGGTGTTGTAATCCGTATATTTTTTAATTATCATTGAATGACGTTTTCTCAGAGGTTAGAGATTGAAAACAGAGAAACAGTTGTTGAAATGTAATAATAGTGTATATAAGATCTTTGTTCTTTTACTTATCCCGGCTGACGATGTCGTGTCAACAAAAATAATTTATGTCAATTTTAATGTCATTCAGTAGTTAGCACACTCACTTCACCTTGGTTGTTATTTAATACGACAGCAGTATATTTCATCCTTTTATTGCTAATTTTATGAAATATCTTTCCTCAACTACTCTCTTTGTCTGACTAACTATACTTAGATCCTAAGTAAACACAAGCAGAAGCCAGTCACTACACACCATAAGGTACAGAATGTAGTGTACAAAACTTCATCCCTCGCATTCTTTTAAAGAAATTTAACAGATGGTATGAGCACTGATGTCTTACGGACGACTTCTGATGTCGATGAGAAACATTTCAATAATCTTTTATAGATGAAAATTCGGATCAAGAATTATTGATAGCTTTCAAGTAATATTCACCCGGAAGTACTTCAAGAATCTTCAAGTATGGCCATATTGGAGTCAATCAATGAAAGAAACTGCTCGTGATTTGCATAGTGAACTAAATTGTTACATTTTACCTGTTTAGTTGCAGTGTATTTATGATTTTTTTAGTTTATGTAGAACTAATATCACGTAGGAGAAGTTCAACTACCGGCCGAGTCTATGGTGAAAATAGACTCAATGTCTTCTTTAGCAAAGAAATACTGGGATTCTTTTTTTCTGCTTGGTGGATATGGCCAAAGACATTTTATGGTGGATGTGGTTGAAAGTTTCGGGGACTGACTATTTTTTGTCTCTATGATTGAGCCCTCATCAATTACTTTAACGTATTGATCCATTCTACGGAATAAAAGTAACGATTATTAACTACAAATAGAATATAAAATACATAGCAATAATAACTACATAGTATAGCCAAAGGATAACGAACGGAGCTTATGACCTGTAAACAACGATTCACAGTCCAGAGATGGATCTGAAAACTAATATTAATACGACGTCCGCTGAAGGCAGTCAAATGTAAGACTATGGTGTTAAGCAGTCACAGATCACTTATACTATCCCCCCTTCCCCCCTCCCCGAAATAACCATAATCCATGAAACCTTCGTACATTTTTTTTTCTTAAGAGATTAATTAATCTGAGATCATGTTCGAAAACATTATCCGCTGTTTCCACGGTGAGATCGAAACAGATAAAACATGATTTATGTATTTTCTTCATTACTTGCTTTCAAGTAACAACTACGAGACGTGATATTTTATAGTGTTAGGGGTTCTGTTATGGTATGTGTTGTGTGTTTGTGTTTAATATCAGATACTAAGGAACTTGGTTAAGTTTCCGCTAGAATTGGCCAAGGCTATGACTAACTTAATAGCACCGCCCAGAACAGATATTTAATGGTGTTTCGTATTACAGTCAATTTTTGAGTCTAGAACATTCGTCAGTGTGGACAATTGTCTTTGATTATGTTCGAAAAGTAACAAAATTACAAATAATAATAAAAAACACTACTGTTGTTACCAATGTTTCTGCTACTGTTTGCGTATTTCATTGTTTTTGCTATTTATTCATTTGGTTAGCCTATGGCGAAATATGTTACCACTGAGATAATCTCATGTTTCTGTGTTCTCAGATAGTTCATTTCATAAAACGCTTTTTTCTATTTTTGAACACAATTTAAACACTATAATTTGACGTCAATACAGATGTGCAACACTTTTGAGTGATTCACATTCGAAAAGTCTCGGTTTTATTTCGTTATTTATTTACAACAGCATTTCAGTTTAATTTCTCCGCACAATAGCTGCACATAAAAATTATGCCAATTTTTGAAAGAAAAATGACTTTAAAGGAATATTGAAGTAGAGAAATAGTCAATTAAATAACGTTGGTCCGGGTTGGTATAAGATCCAGGTTTCGAAAATATACAGTTGTTCAATGCCCGGGACGTCACAGATTATTACCAGTGAATTGTATTGTGAATTTCATTGAGAGGCAATTAAAGAACGGAGTATAGTATTTGAAAGGGGATATTTTTTTCTTTTCATAGACATTAAAGAAAAATGTAATAAAAAGTAGTGAGAAAAATGACATAATGCTTACTGAGGGGTAATATTTAACCCCACTTGAATGTTCAGTTAGAACAAACTATACTGTGGCAGACACCATGAGAGAAACTGTCATATTGGCTTTTGGTGCAAAATGCACTTTTGTTTATATCATCAGCCATTTGTTCATAAAAATTTCTTTGCTATTTCTATAAAGATGAAAGACAATATTGGTATTGTAGTTATACGTGTGCGTAATTAGAAAGAAAGCAATAAGAATGAAAGTGTAAAAATCGCTCAATTTTTAAGTCAGTTTATTAGATATGGTACAAAACTGAATTAGCACCTCGCTTCTCTTTCTAGCAGGCCCAACCACAAAGTAGAGATTGTTATTATCGACGGAAACGTATTTGTTTTTGTTTCCATTTATATTTCTGTTGTTTACGTTATGAGATAATATCATTCATTTATCAATAAAATGAAATACTAATGATTCTCAATTTTTACTTCACTGTTTACTACATTTCTTTCTTTTATGCCTGGTAATATTTTCTCTTCTCTTACAAATATTGCATTAGCATAGACAATATTATTCAAAATATTACCGAATTTCAAAAACTATTTTAAAAATTTTAAATTCTCTCTCTGATTTTATTAGATTATATAGAATTTTTATTTGGTCATGTTATGTTTTCGTATATTTTCCATTAATTTAATCAGCTTAATTTAATCAAAATATATTTCCATTGTAAATAGCAACATTTTTAAATGATCTGTACTTACACAAAACATAACATATACTCATATCACTATAAAACCAATGTGTATAAGCGTGTGTGTGTTTATATATTTATGTATGTGTATAACCATGTGCTTGTATATATATATATATATATATATAAAATTAATCTGTGTGTTTATGTATGCATTAGATAAAGTTAAAATGTTAAAAATATTTTATGTAGTTTCATACAGGCAGCTATTTCTTTCTACATATACGTCTACATTATTGGAAGGATTTATATGTAATTTATGTTATTCACTCCTATATGAAAATTATATTTGTGTTTTTCAGGACTCCCAATAAAATATATATAATATCGCATACATGAATACAAACACATACATACATATAGCCATACATACATATATGTATGTGTGTGTGTGTGTGTGTGTGTGTGTGTGTGTGTAAGAGAGAGAGAGAGAGGGTGTGTGTGTGTGTGTGTGTGTGTTTTGTTATTTATTTACCTGTGGCTTACTTTCCATAAATCTATTTGTACTTCTACCAACAAGTTATTTGTAGTACGTAAGAAATATCATACACTACATATATATATAATAT
>NC_068990.1:3643282-3645976 GCF_001194135.2 Octopus bimaculoides
ATATATATATATATATATATATATATATATACACACACACACGCACGTAGACACGCAAAATACACATGTTAATGTAAGCGTGTATGTTTGTTTTGTTTTCCAAATGAGCAGTACAGTTTTCACTTCAGCAAAGGATTGCCAAAACAATATTCGACCGTATATTCAATTATTGCAAACAAACTCGAACGGTGACGGAGACAGAGGGGTGATGAGATAAATATAATGACATAAATGCTTATGCATTCCTTGACATTAAAGTGAATCGTCTATATGTTATATAGAATGTTGTTTATTCCTTCTCGAGCCATGCCTGTCTTATAAGGACGCCGGTCCGTCGCAGGTGAGCTGCTACATGCAGGAGGAGGAAAGAGAGAAAGAAAGTTATGGCGAAAGTGTCAACAGAAATTCGCCATTACCCTCTGCTGGAGCTGCGTGGAGTTTAGGTGTTTCACTCATAAACACACACATCGCCCAGTCTCAGATTCGAACCCACGATCCCTCGACCGCGTGTCCACTGTTCTAAACACTGGGCCATGTGCCTCTACATATATGAATAGACGTATAAGTACATTTGTGTTTGTGCATACACACACACACACACACACACACACACACACACACACACACACACACACACACACACACACACACACATACACACACACACATACACACACATATATATATAAAAGAGAAAGCTGCTTATTAATTAGGTATGCAACAATTACTAAAAGTTCTAAAAGAAGGCAATTATTAAAGAGTTGTACGTCTCGAAATATATGTTGGTAAATTAATGTTCTAAGAAATTTCAAATAGTTTCGATTTCACAGGTTTATTGAATTTTCTTAACTCAGATTTCTCGCGAATTTAAATATTCACTGCGTCCAATTCATCACAAATTTAAATATTCATTATGTTTACTGCAGAGTATTCCATTTTCATTTGCAAAGTCTCAATTAACGTATATGTAATGTAAAAACATTATTTATTGAGTGATAATTGCTTTAAATACCATTATAATTTTTGAACGCGGGATAGCCGTAAGAAGAGCCTAGAAAGTTGGATAATTACTATTAGAGGACGAGGAGAAAAAAACTAAAAGTTACCCAAACCAAAGTTACCCAGCAACTTTAGCGGGAAAAGCTTAAAGATTTACGGCGCCCCTAATGTCCAAAAGGTACTTATTACATCGACTGCAAAAGAATGAAAGGCAAAATCGCCCGCGGAGAAATTTGAACTCGGATCATAAAGTGTGAGAAGAAAATGGTGCTGTACAGAGAAACTGAAAACCGAGCATGTACACTTTACGGAGTAATCTGGACTAACCAACTTTTCTAATTTTGGCACAGATGTCACTGTGCGCTTGGTATTCCATACCGAAATGATGAAAGGCAAACTTTCGATGAGACTTGAATTCAGAATGAAATACCGGAAGAATGAAATACCGGAAGAATGAAATACCGTACACACAAACATATGCATATATCCCGCAAACACACATACATATACAGTAACCCAGAATTACAATATTATTGTGTATTTATAAGCGTCTTTGTACTCATTCTTATGCAAATACCCTCATGAAATCTAACCTTATTAGTCACACATACGTAAATTAATATTTAATCAACAATTACATGTAAGAAATTTCTAATAGAAATGATCACTCAATATTACATACATATGGGCATTTCGAATTATGAGCATTGTGATCTATATAGATGTAACTATTAGGTGATGGAATTTACATATTTTAGATCACACGCACAGACACATACATATATAATATAATTTACATAAATGGCATTATAAACAGATAGATATATAGACAGACAGGCAGACAGACAGGCAGACAGACAGACAGACAGACAGACAGACTGATAGATGAATAGATACATCAGTGTGAATCTATTTAAATATCCATATGCTGAAGGTGTTTAACTGTCTTTCTATTTATCTCTATAGAATGTATATATATATATATATATATGTATATAGGAGTGCGCACACACACACAAATACAAACGTACACACACATACATACATCTTTGATAATCTGGCTGGCAGATATGTATGTATTTAATATACTTATCGATTTCAATATCTCTCTGATCAAAAATAGACGGTGATTACATGTACCCCCATCGACATGTTGAATTTAGCGACCAATTCTCATTCAAATCACACTCTTCAGATTTTAAAAAGCAGCAACAGTTCGACAAACAGAATGACATATAATATGTATATGTCTCAAATCAAAACGAAAGGTCGTAGTTCAAAAGCCTACAAGCATAGTGTTATTCAACTGAAAAACCTACGAGCATAGAACTGTTAAAAGCCAATGCAGAAACAACATTTAACTGCCAATTACTTTATCGCTTTGCTCAGATCACCGTCCATACACATTCTCACCCGCACTCCGCCTCTACCCGTGTGTCTTCATCTCCCCGCTCTCAACCATCCTCTCTCCCCTTGATATCACTAAATCTTTTATCTTCTACATTTTACTTGCTTCGGGCATTAAACTGCGGTCATGCTGGAGTACTGATTTAAAGAATTTTACTTGAACCTGATGTGTATAAGTATATACACACACAAGGGATTTTTCAGTTTCCATCTACCAAATCCACTCACAAGGCCAAGTAAGCTCACTCCTAGACGTTTTCCATATATATATATTTTTCCATATATATA
>NC_068990.1:3646593-3655291 GCF_001194135.2 Octopus bimaculoides
ATATATATATATATATATATACAGGTAGACACAATATGGGTGTTCAGCTTTTGCTGAATGACCTGCACAAACGATTTGTTTATAGTGACCAAATGTCCGTGACACACATTAGTTCATTCTCTCCCTCAGACCGGCGTTGTCTGAGCAGGTACATGATGAACGACGCGTCAGATGTCGAAGTGATCGCAGAGTCACGTGAGATGAAGTGTTTTGCTTAAGCACACAACGCACCACCCGGTCTAGGAATTCAAACCGCGATCTCTCAATCGTGAGTGCAGTACGTTAACCACTAGATCATGCGCCCTAATAATAATAATAATAATAATAATAATAATAATAATAATAATAATAATAATAAGAAGAAGAAGAAGAAGAAGAAGAAGAAGAAGAAGAAGAAGAAGAAGAAGAGCAACAAGAAAAACAAAAGGATGATGATTGCATGGTGGTGATGGTGGCGGTGGTGGCGGTGGTGGTGGTGGTGGTGGTTATGATGAGCTTGATAGCGATTATGATTATTACGTTGATGGGGATGATGACGACGACGATGACAAAACCGATGATTTTTAAAATCATTCCTCCAGTTATTCTGGAACGTGACTCCGAAACAGTAAATTTAACCATGTGTTATTAACGAAAACAAAATATAATTCTTTCAAAAAATGCCATATTGTATTTCAGAGAATAATCATGTACAAATTTACAGAAAGAAACCAACAAAAACATTCTAATTTAATTTGCCACTAAAGTAATTAATTAATAGATAATTATTTTCGTTTATTCACTGAATTTAATCCATTCTAATCCACTCTTATTTTCTTTTTAATAATTTATTTCATATCTCCTTCATTCCCAGAATATAAATATAATCTAGGTCAGGATTTTTATTCTTTCGTGCGTTTGTTTTTGGCTGGTGGGCTGGTGGTCTTGGCGATAATGGTAGTAGTGGTAGTAGCAGCAGCAGCAGCAACAGCAGCAGCAGTAGTAGTAGTAGTAGTAGTAGTAGTAGTAGTAGTAGTAGTAGTAGTAGTAGTAGTAGAAGTAGTAGTAGTGGCAGTGGCGGTGGCGGTGGTGGCAAAGGTGGAGATGCTGGTGGAATATGGTAATGATACTGGAGGTGGTTTGTAAGTATCATAGTATTAATAGTAGTGGTGGTGTTATTGATGGTGGTGGTGTTAGTGATGGTGGTTGTGGTAGTAGTGGTGGTGATGCTGGTGTGCTTTGATAATGATAGTGATAGTAGTTAGATAGTACTAACAAGAGGAGGAGAACGGGGACGAGGAGGAAGAGTAGGGAGGAACAGTCGTAGTAGTAGTAAGAGAAGGAGGAGGAGGAAGAAGAAAAGGAAGAGGGAAGGAGGAGAAACTATAGTAGTAGTAGCTGTTGTATCGTTTTTTTAGACCCAGGTCGAAACTATGTCCAAATGTAAATACTCTGTGAAAAGAAGGAATATAATCTTTTCTACTCTCAGCGCAAGGCCCGAAATTTTGAGGGAGTGGGGGGCAGTCGACAAGATCGACCCAGTACGCAACTGGTACTTAATTTATCGACCCCGAAAGGATGAAAAGTAAAGTCTATCTAGGCGGTATTTGAACTCAGAACGTAAAGACAGACGAAATACCGTTGAGCATTTCGCTCGGTGTGCTAATGTTTCTTATTTCTTTATTGCCCACAAGGGGCTAAACATAGAGGGGACAAAAAAGGACAGACAAAGGGATTAAGTCGATTACAACGACCCCAGTGCGTAACTGGTACTTAATTTATCGACCCCGAAAGGATGAAAGGCAAAGTCGACCTCGGCGGAATTTGAATTCAGAACGTAACAGCAGACGAAATACTGCTAAGCATTTCGCCCGGCGTGCTAACGTTTCTGCCAGCTCACCGCCTTAAAGGAGGAGTATAATACGTAAACTAATATAGTTGTTCCATTCGTAAGATGGCTATAATATGACAGATTTAGTGGCGGAGGGGGTCTACGTGCAATTTCTAGCACCTACAGAGAAAGCACATATGTGCTAACTTTGGCTCGATTCGTATTAGTAGTGGTAGTTCTAGTTATCGTTATTGATAGGGCTGCTTTTAAGGAGAGTGATGGTGGTGGTTGCATTAGTAATGGTGGTGGTGCTAGTTTTCAAAAGAATTCGATTCGTTTCTTATCTCATTTCTCACCTGAGACATGACTTTAACATTCTCATTATTGCTATTTCTTTTTAAAGAAAACTACTCCTCATTATATTAATTCTATGGCTGTAACCCAGAGTTTTTCTGTTCACGTAACAACTAGTCCTTTCTCAGCTTGTTATCATCAATGCACATAATATGTTTATATTCACGCAAAGTCGTCTTTCACGCATTACAATAGACACCGCATGCATATGTGGTTTCTTGAAATGTGAGAAATATCAGTCAAATTGTTCTGAAATCATTCCATACTGTCTCTACAAAAAGAACATCTTATGTAGTGTAATATAGTTTGAGATTTACTTTGTCTGAAATGAAGAGATGATCTCGGTTAGAATGACATCAATCATAGGTCTTTTCGACCATAGCTGACATGAACATGAACAAAATCTTCAGCATTCTTACAACAATTTAGCTGCAGTGAATATTACTTTAATGCAGAGCTTCTCAAACTGAAAGTAGTCATGGAAATCCATAGATTAGGCGGAAAATTATGGGAACATTTAATATACATCGAAATAATATTATTACAGGCATGCAGCAAATAAGCATTAAAATAGCATTTTGTTAGCATAATTTAGTTATGTATCCTTTCTTCATAGTTCTAAATCTACAGATCCATGATTATCATAACTAAGCAACTAAATATTATAACCTTGATGAGTCTTCGTCAGATGTTATTTGGAACTATGTATGACTCGTCATTTGGAACTATGTATGACTCTTGTAACCGTAAATCAGCTACTATATTCAGCTTTTACTAACATTCGTTCATTATAATTTTTATTATTATTATTATTATTATTATTATTATTATTATTATTATTATTATTATTATTGAATATAGAAAAAGCGTCTTTTGTATGAACATGAAGTGGGAAATCACATTAACACTTTTAAAGATTCTGCACTTCTAGAATGTAATTCCATTAATATTACAATCGAAAATTTTATGAGCTCCACTTGGTGAAATTGTTATTAGGGGGTAAATTTTGTTGCAATTTGTCTATTTTCTGATCTTATCATTCTATGAGCGATGATTTGAGCTGAATAAGTCTACAAATGGGATTTCCCCTCGCAAATTGATTACCAAATTAAATACTATTTTCCCCTGAAGTTTAAATCTCCATATAGTATAAGTTTTATAAGTCTTTGTCGAAAGCTGAAAATCCAGTAAAATCTGTCAACTTATCCGTTTGTAGAATTCTCCGATCAATTTAACACTTCTTATTCAACTCACTTTCTCAAAGAAATTTCACATTTTATTGATACACTTATTGACAACTCTTTGAAAGTGATACATTACACAAGTTTGCTACCACGCAGCTTCCACATCTTTTACCATGTGACTTTTTGTAATTGTATGTTTTATGTTTTTTTATTTACTTTTTACTAGCCAATAACGGACTTGATATGAAAGCAAGTAAACCTTTATTTTATTTATTATTTATTTATTTATTTTTATTTATTTATTTATTTTGCTGAGATGCTTGTTTCTCATAATGGAAAATGTAACTTTAAAATTCCGTTTTCTTTCGATTCAATTTCAAGCAATTTATTTTAAGACATTCTTCACTTGAATCTTTTAAATTCAAATTACCTCTAAATGTTCAGCTAGATTGAAGCTGATATTACCGAAAACCTTTCCATATTCAACACGCAGTCACATTGGTTCACTCTTAATACCAGCCCAGGTGAATCTGAAAGCAATAAAACTTTCATCATATTTTGTTTTCTTATGTTCACTTTGTTGTTCTGGTTTGTTTGAAATTGTTTTTTGAAGATGAATGTTCTCTAACCTTAATCTAAGCTACATCTATTTCGATCACGTTGTTTGGGTTTTTGATTTATTGATTTTTTTTTAACCATTCAACCAGTGGAGAAGTAAATAGAGTGCAATGTATTGATTATAGAAAATTTTTATGACCTCAGACACTTATCTTCACTGCACATGCATTATAAAAGTCATTAAACTATTTAACACAAATATTGTGCAATATTTTTAACAACCACTTCACGTTTATTGTTGTCTAAACCGAAATTTATCGGAAATTATCGCGTAATCTTAGCTTGAGTTAACAAAATTTGCAAGTTAAGCTGATATATGTCTAAAATTAATATGCATACATCAAATTTGTATAAATTTGCGACAAATTGTAATGTGTTTGCGTGCATGTTTTTTGCGTGTTGTAGAGGTATCTAATGTGCAACTCCATTACTTACTTCCACCTCAGCGTGCAACTTCATATGCGTATCTGTCTGTTTTAAAGTGCGTAAAAGTAGATTCCGTTCTAATTGAGTGTAAAACATTGGATTTGGCTTTGGCACCTAGTAGAAAGAGTGAAAGAGAAGAGAATGCTGTTGGGTTGTTTAAGGCCTGCCCAAGTGTGTATGTGATTACATTTAATGCGTTGAAGTTGAGCATGTGGATTTGCTTTAACAGCTGTTAAAATTTATCATTCTTTCAAAATGAATAAGTAATTGGAAAAGTGAGGTGAAGAAATCAATAACTTCCTCTGATATAAACATCAATGTATTTACATATGAATATGGACATATATCTGCCTATTCGCATAGTACATAATCAAGTGTATATTGTTGTTGTTGGCACTCCGTCGCTTACGACGTCGAGGGTTCCAGTTGATCTGATCAACAGAACAGCCTGCTCGTGATATTAACGTGCAAGTGGCTGAGCACTCGACAGACACGTGTACCCTTAACGTAGTTCTCGGGGATATTCAACGTGACACAGTGTGACAAGTCTGGCCCTTTGAATTACAGGTACAACAGAAAAAGGAAGAAAGAGTGAGAGAAAGTTGTGGTAAAAGAGTGCAGTAAGGTTCGCCACCATCCCCTGCCGGAGCCTCGTGGAGCTTTAGGTGTTTTCGCTCAATAAACACACACAACGCCCGGTCTGGGAATCGAAACCGCGATTCTATGACCGCGAATCCGCTACCCTAACCACTGGGCCATTGCGCCTCCTGATCAAGTGTATATACAAATGCATATACAATACAAACGGTTCAAAGTTCGGTCTAAAACAAAGCAGAATACTAATCAGTTTGTATTCCGTTACAAACTAAGTATAACTGAAAGTGCTATAAAGAATTAATATTTAAATCTTTCTTTTCCATAACTAAGATCTCATTACTAAAATTAATGTAAAGGCAATTGTTCATATTTTTCATATTGTTAGAGCAACACTTCTCCTGCACAAAGGTACTACTTAAATTAGTCTGTTACATTTACGATTTTTTAAGGGATTCGAAAGCTGGGATCAGCGATGGGGCAGATGTGATGGAAGCTATGTTGTGTAGTATCTTGGGATAGAAGATCTACTCTACGAAACTTGAGTGACCAATGTCAATTCTTTAAAAAAATTATGCGCACTTGTGCATTATTTTCGGCCCAAGCTTTGTCTTTATGTACGTGGGGGTACCTAAAAGTAACCGGAAATCTTCTCTATAGGAAAAACCCGTTCTAGTTCATTCTTCCGACGATAGAAACCACTTGATGCAAACTTCAGGCATCAATCTGCCGACCGGCGTCGTCTGGTGGTGTCGTACTGCCACTCGGTTCGTTGATTTTTGCGATGGCTGAAACGAAGGAACAGTGTGCTTCTGTGAAATTCTGTTTTCTTCTGGGGAAAACGGCTGCTGAAACAGTTGTCACGCTTCAGACAGCTTACAAGGACGCTGCCATGAACAAACCGGAAGTTTACGAGTTGTTACTACGCTTTAAGAATGGTCAACCAACCTTATTCATAACGACAGCTGACTTCATGAACGAATGAAAACATGAAAATTCATGAACTGAACTTGGAGGACCGTCACCGAACGAGTGACGAACTTGTTGATATGACTGGTGTGTCTTGGAGCTCCTCCCAACGAATTTTTTGAGTGAGGAATTGCGAATGCAAAGAGTTGCAGCAAAATGTGTGCCTCGCTTGCTCATGGAAGCTCAAAATCAGTCACGACTGAATCCGTGTCGGGAACAGAGAAAAACAATTGAAACTTGATCCAGACCTTTTTTCGAAGGACATCACTGGTGACGGAATAGCAGATATGGAAGATGTGGAGAAAAGAACGGTGGCAGCGTTGAAAAACATCACTTCGCAAGAGTTCCAGGACTGCTTCGAGCAGTGGGAAATGCACCTGGACCGAAGCATTGCTTCAAATGGAGAATACTTTGAAGGCGATAAAAGTATAAACATGTAAAATTAGGTCAATAAAATATTGCCAAATCCAATTTGCCTATCTAGTTATATTTGGAAGCGTTTTCAGAATGTTTTGATACGAAATATTACAAATGCACATAACTATAATTTTAGATACAATTCGACTAGAATTGCAAAAATTTAAATAGGAAATTGAAAAGAATTTATGGAAGAGAGTAATTTAATTATTTATTTTGTGGCAAAGACACATACGCTTTCGTAAATGTATAAATAAGTTCTTGGCCTTTTACCAAATCTTACGTTTTCGCACTTAATTAGAAAATTGTATGAATCTATAACAGATACAGTTCGCCACATTACTGAGTTAAGTATTATATCGATATTCTTGGTGTTATATTCGTGTTTCGTTTATCTGTTGCATAGAGGGAATATATATCATGGGAACTGTGTTATTTGGTTGGATGCTATTGGTGAAGAGTTTATGTTGCGTGAATGCACTTATGTCTTTAAGTGTCAGGTGATGATTGTGTCGAATATATGCTTCGTGATGTGTGTTATATTATTGGATGGAAATTATGTGCAACACGATTTCAATGAATTGGCAAATGAGAGAGCATCGAACAATGTGTCTATCAGTGTTTAGAATGTCTTTTAACGATCTACGTCAAGATCGATCATGTAATTAGTAGTTAAGTACTAAAATAAATTAAGTCCCTTTCTGAATTGTGTAACACTATACTAATGTAAGATATAATTAGAATCAGTTGAACAACAATCGGAGTACTTTGTGATGTAGGTTTTAAATTCAAATCTCGATTTATTCTACCTAGCGTTTTATCATCCTGGGGTCGATGCAACATGCAACTTTACATACTGGCAATCGTTTAATAGACTTTGCTCTTCGGCAAGTATTTCTGACATTGTGCTTATGCTAAAACAAATCATTACCACGTTTATTATTGAAATGTTCGATCTTAAGTATTCTTATTTCTGATGTGTGCTTTAGCGACAGCGGTTCATTGGAACTCAGAAAAGGAATTGGATTTTTTAAACTTCACTTCTTGTCACATATTGTTTCTTAAGTCCCCAGTTCACATTTAATGACCGTATCTTGCATTAAAACATTCCAGCTATTACCATTAGGCTCGCAATCATGGATGTTCTTTTAAAATGATGAGATTGCAATTGCAAGATTTAGAGTTCGATCGGGTTGTGCGATATCTGGGGCTAGTGAATTCTACAATAGCTTAGTGAGTGACATTTACTAAGCGGAGATTGTACGGAAACCTATTGGAGGAGTCGGTCTGTCCTAGGGTAGTAGAATTAATCCGTCAATATCTTTAGTCCAAATTCATTTGGGTCCCTTTAATGAAGAACACTTTGTTGAAAGCATATGAACTTTCGAATCTTCGGTCGCAAAATAAATTCCACAAATTTCTCACTCGCCTTGGTGACTCTGTAATAGGTCCTGTGCACTAAAAGGCAGTACAAAGGAATTTTCGCTGTTGTTTCAAGCAAAACGAAAGACCACGAGGAAACTTGTTTTGATTTCAATCAGTCCTTCAATTATCTTAGTATTGTTATTGCAATCTCTATGGAAACAATTCAAGTATTTCTTTGTTTCTACCCAGTCCTAAATTTTTCAAACATTTTTTTCTTTGGCTTCGATTCTACCATCACAAAATAAAACATGTTATATACTTTGCCTCTTTTCTATTATCATAATCCAGTAACTGCAAGTCTTTATAATTGTTTAGTTTCTATAGGCATCTTTTACAATAGTTATTTTCACAGTTATTCATTCATCTTGACTCCATACTTCCATCTAAACTACATTTATATATTATTTTCTTTAGCATTTAAGTTTCCCGTTTGTATTCTTTTGAGCGAACTTGTAACATTTACACGTTATTTTTCCCAAGGATATCACAACTTCTGTACTTACCATTATGCTGTTTTATAATTAGAAAATGGTTTGTTTAAATCGTGTCAACTTTCATAGCCAGTATCATATTATAAGTCTCTATGCAGTCGTCTTACAATCAACCAGACTTACGTAAAACTTTTACTATTTTTCTGTCTCGTATATAAGGTATATGGTGGATAACAAGGTCGCGGGGTATAAATCTTCGTGGAGCGAATCTTTATTTCATTACATTTCGGAGGTAAGATTAAATTATCTGTACAATGTAGCACAGAATTACTGTTAGCATTCAGTAGCCCTAACTCTTCGTTTACATATGTGCACACGTACACACATGCATCCACATACGTGTACCTATAAATATGTGAGTGCGAATGTGTGCGAGTGAGTGTGCCCATATATATATATATATATATATA
>NC_068990.1:3658196-3659399 GCF_001194135.2 Octopus bimaculoides
TGTGTGTTTGTCCCCCCACAATCGTTTGTCAACCGACACTGGTGTGTTTACGTCCCCGTAACCTAATGGTTCGGCAAAAAGTGACCGATAGAATAAGTACTAGGCTTACAAAGAATAAGTCCTGGGGTGGATTTGCTCGACTAAAGGCGGTTCTCCAGCATGGCCGTAGTGAAATGACTGAAACAAGTAAAAGAGTAAAAGAGTAGAGTATATATATACACACATAAGCATATATATACATATACACATATAAATATATATATATATATACATATAAATATATATATACATATAAATATACATCAATAAGAAAATGGAGGGGATCAAAAGTTAGTATTCATCAACTTTTAGATATTATATTATGTCTATTTATTTAGTTTTTAAAAAAAACCATTATAACAATATACATACATGTATAACATATTATGCTTGACATATATAATATATAAAAATATAAAAATACCAGTAACTATTAAAATATATAACGTAGAGCGTAGGAAGTAGAATAGTATCTTACAGCTGTTTCAGCCAAGTGCCATAGTACCCCACTTTACTTTTATATCTTCAGTGAACTGAAGAATTTGGTAGATAAGATTAAGGTATTTGGTGTGCCTCTGGACTTCGTGAGAGAGTTTAGAAAGATCATAAGGTGAAGTTATAAATGTAAATATATACATAAATATACATGAATGATTATCTATACATTTATATGTATATGTATACAAAGAAATCAATTATGATTATTATTAGGTGTATTATATTATTCCTATTAGATAAAGTATAAACAGAGGAAAGAAAAAAATTATCAAAAGCGAAATAATAGTGGAATTTAAATGATCTTAAGGTTATTGTAGTTATGTAGGAATGAAAAGGTATATAAATTATAACAATATACATGTATGTATATTGTTATAATAGTTTTTTTTTTAATAAATAAATAGACATAACATAAATTCTAGGACTTGATGAATACAAACTCTTGATCCACTCTATTTTCGTATTGCTGTATAAATTAAGAATATAAATTAAGAATATAACACCCGTTTATTACATTCAGTAGTGTAATTGCCATGCAATGAAAAGACACTTGTGTATTAATAATTGGGTATTCTATCAGCAGTATATTGGATAGATATTATCCCTTAGTTGGTTGGATTCACAACCTCTAAGTCTCTTGGAATTACATATATATATATATATATA
>NC_068990.1:3665161-3671220 GCF_001194135.2 Octopus bimaculoides
TCTTCATGTTTTATTATATCTATTCTGTGTCTTCTCCTAAATCACCTTCTTATTTTTCCATCATCGCCTTCGCTGTCGACTTCATTGTCGTAGTTGTCGTCACCGCCGCCATCGTCGCTCTCATCATCATAATCATTATCATCATCAACAACAACAATACCAATGTATTATTATCAATGAGTGGAGGCAGTAAGCATGCAGAATCGTTAGCATGCCGGACAAATCGCTGAGTGGAATTTGGTCAGTCTTTACATTCTGAGTTCAAATTCAGCCGAGGTTACCTTTGCCTCTCACCCTAAGTGTCAGTTGAACAATGGGGTTCAATTTTCCCGTCCCTCGAAATTGCAAGCCTTGTGCCAGAATAAGAATGACTTATTAACATTGTGCTTAAAGAGATAAGTTGGATTAATCGCTACCGCACCGGACAAAATGCTTCGCGGTACTTTTTTAGCTCTGTATATTCTGATTTCAAATTCCATCGACTTCTACTTAGCGTTTCTTCCTTTCGTAGTCGATAAAATCTGTACCAGTTGATCACTGAGTTTTGATATAATCGACTAACTCCCCTCTTCCTAAAATTTCTGGATCTGTCAAAATTTGACATCTTCATTAACAGTTTCAGTTGTGGATTACAGTCGCACAAAATAATTTGTTGGATTCCTGTGAAATGTTTAAAAGGCTCACTTATTGTCTCTTCGTAGTGTTGCTGTCTTTATTTTGTGGAGGGTTGTATTTTCTTGAGAAGGAAAATTGTGTACAAGGATAGAACGTGTAGGGGATGAGAAACACAGAAAAGAAAATGAGAGAATTAAAGCCAACACGCCAAGATCTCATGGGTGGACATATTTATTATTCTCTACAATCAGTTTTGCTTAAATCTGAATTTTACCTCACAACTTTTACAGTAGATAGAATATTAACAATAACGTATAGAAGTTAAACTTCAAACTCCAACCCACTGCAAGAGAGTGGTGTTGTGTCGATGTAATCCAGTGGCTTTAAGCGTTTCTAGCTGAGTATCCTTGTTAACCCAAAAATGATCCCACCCGATTGATTCCAAAAAAATATCAGAGTAAAGATTATCATAATTAAACAAAAGGTAATTTTGCGCAGTTGTTTATTATTCATATTTTGTTACGTATGGATGTACCATTTGTTAGTTGTTTCTACGGACTACAAGCTCTTATGTGAAATATTTAGAAAAATTACTAAGATGTTAATGGAATTTGGCTCATCATCAATAATATCCCAGCTATCCTCGCTCATATTGTAACTACGACAAATTTTGTTAAACATGTGTAAAAAATGAGTATTGTGCCTGGTGTACATATATTTCTGAGAAAAATCATGACATCCCTAACACCCAACACTATCTCCAAAGGTGCTTCGATATTTTATGCGTCTGTGAATTCGCATGCTCAGAATGGTTCGTTATTACTGAGGCTAGCAACCATTGATTTAAGCAACCAATATTTACACCAAATACAAAATAAAACACCTTACGGATTTCATTTGCATATATAGATATATTTGTTTGTAGCTCAATAAAATCCATTACACTTGTACTGCATTATTAATTATTAAAGATCCTACACATGAATATGTAGGCTTGTTTAATACTTAATGTAAGAAATAGCAGTAATACATTATTTGGCTAAATTGTTGAAGAAGGAATATTAAATTGGTAGCGAACACGAGATATTGAAATGTAAATAGATGCAAAATGGGTTTTATGTCAATGGTTTTCTACACTGCTTTCTGATAGATGAAAATCAATATGCCTTGTGAGACAATATTTATATATATATATATATATATATATATATATATATAACAGAATTATTTAGTGATACATTGAAATTTTCCTATACGAAGCACACACACAAACATGACTAAGTATGTACGCATGTAAGCACACATACAAGCATACACCACACACACACACATACATACACACACACCCACACATAGATATAACAGGAGAGTGAGGGAGATAGTGACAGCGAGAAAAAGACTTATCACTTATACCATCATATATATTTGCAACAGAAAAATAAATACACGCACACACATATTCAATCATACATACATACTGGCATACACATTGTAGATGGAATCTCATTTTGAAAATATATCTGTATGATATACAAATGCAGGACGATTAGAGAAAAGTTTATTGATTAAAGTATATAAAGTACTGGAATAAACCCTCAAACGTTGTATATTCTAATGTTTAATGCATCCTTCATTGTATATTTTGATTGTTATTTCAAGCAGGTAGAACAGCTTCGTAAAAAAACAGCCATTTGAATTCAAGTCATGCAACCAGAAAGGAGCTGTTTTAACTTTTTCATGCCACGAAACAACACTGAACTCCTAGTAGATAATTACACTCCAAACATAACACTGTACTCTATATACCCATGTCCCTTTATAAAGTATGAAAACACTGTCTCCACTTAATATTATATGTTCAGATAAGCAACTCCGGTTTCCAGCCTAGACCACATATAAACCCCATTTTACAGCGCAAAAATAATAATTATTATTATTCGTTAATTTATCTATGTACCCACACAGGTTCGTTTATTTCATGCCGTATGTCATAGTAAACTTACGAAACCCTATGTTCAATTCAATTCAATTTAATTCAATTCAATTCAATTCAATTCAATTCAATTCAATTCAATTCTCTCTCACTTTAATGCTCGTTGTTTATTCATTCATTTATTTATCTATTTTTGTCACAAACTTTGGCTTACTCCATACTTTAGGATATATAGCTGTGGTTAACGGTAAGAATGCAAATGTTCAATTCTATTTACTCTTGCTCTAAATCTCGAAAATTCTATCATTGCATGTTTGTTTTCGACCAGCCCTTATTCTGGAATGCAGAAACTAGGGATAGATGAGTGGTTGGTAAGAGCTTTTCAAGCCATGTACAGCGATGATGTCAGTAAGGTGAGGGTTGGCAACGAGTATAGAGAAGATTTCCGGGTAGAAGTAGGAGTTTACCACGGGTTAATCCTCAGTCCCCCCCTTATTCATCATAGTCCTCCATGCAACAATTCAAGACAGGCTGCCCCTGGGAGCTCCTTTATGCTGACGACCTAGCTAAGTCACTACCAGAACTAGAGAAGTCCCAGGTGTGGAAGCAAGGTCTAGAATCAAAGAGCCTTAGAGTCAATCTAGCAAAAATCAAAGTCTTAATAGGTAGGAAGGCGGGCAAATCACAAAACCTTTCAGGTAGATGGCCCTTCTCGATGTGTGGCAGATGCACAGGAGCAATAAACACTAAAGATGTACAGAAAACAAATTCCATCATACGCCAGGGGAAAAAATAGTAGTTCATAGCTTCCGTTACATAGGTGGCCAAGTGAGTAGCGGGAGTGGGATGCTCTGAGAGCGTAGCTGCAAGAATAAGAATAGCCTGGGCAGGGTTCAGTGAGTACCGACCTCTGCTGGTAACAAAGGGCCTCTCGCTCAGGGTGAAAGGTAGACTGCATGATGCATGTATGTGAACAGCCTTGCTACACGGCAATGAAGCATGGTCTGTGACTGCTGAAGACATGGGTAGGCTTGAAAGAAATGAAGCTTGTTTGCTCCGCTGAATGTGTAGTGTCAGTGTGCATCTACGACAGAGTGTAAGCGCAGAGAGAGAAGTTGAAAATAAGAAGCATCAGATGTGGTGCGCAAGAGAGACGATTGCGCTGGTATGGTAATGTATCACGTATGGATGAGCACAGATGTATGAAGAAGTGTCATACGCTAACAGTGGAAGGAACCTGTGGAAGACGTAGATCCAGGAAAACATGACATGAGGTGGTGAAGCATCACCTTCAAACGTTGGGCCTCACAGAGGCAATGACAAGCGACCAAGACCTTTGGAGATATACTGTGATTGAGAAGACCCGGCAAGTCAAGTGAGATCGTAGCCGTGGTCGACACCAGTGTAGCACAAAGAACCTGTTTAAAAGTACCCTTCAATCGTCGAGCAATATGTTGTGCTTGAGAAGACCTGTTGAGTCAAGCGAAATTGTAGTCGTGGCCGATGCCAGTGCCGCAGCATTGGACCCGTGTCGGTGGCACGTAAAAAGCACCGCTACACTCGAAGTACTTGGCATTAGGAAGGGCATCCAGCTGTAGAAACATTGGCAGATCAGACTGGAGCCTGGTGCAGACTCCTGGATTGCTAGTCCTCAGTCAAACCTTCCAACCCATGTCAGCTTGGAAAGCGTGCGTTAAACGATGACGATGATAATGATCTTGGTATTTCTAATACCTATGCTATTGGCTTCGGTTGAGTAAAGGATGTGTTCCCGACTCATGTGTGAGTTGTTTATGTACACACAGTAGACTGGAACATAGCTAAATACGCAAATGAATTTACGCTCGTGATGTACTTCCCAGGTTATCATATTGGTAAAGTACGTTTGACTTTCTTTATGTCGATACATTCGCTAACCCCAATCTACTTCATGTATACACAATGCTCAAAATCATGCTTAGTGAGTACTGCACCTAGAAATAGCTGTAAATATTTAACCGGATTCTTCCCTCTCTTACTTGTCAAGTTTAAGTTTGAACTTCGAGAATATTTATCTCGCTGTCCATGAAGAACCCCTACGAAGGAACCCTTCGATCTTTCTTTCACTACTGAATATATACATATTAGTAATTTAAAATTAGTATTTAACTGAAAGATATAATACATATTTATTACTATTGCTTGTTTCTTTCGTTGCTGTTGTTGTTTAATACGATGTCTATCTAAGACGAGCAAACCTAACATCAAACGCAGAGTCATAGCAATACCGTTTTTTTTCTTTTCTTTTTATTTTGCTTATATTTCGTGGATTCGTTCTTGAATGTCATTCACCATTTTTACAGATGGCTGTGTATAATTCAGAGGAGATATCGGTGATTTTGTTATTAGCTTGACTCATAATACAGGAAACTGTAGACGCTATACTGTCACAGTATCAACCAATTTCATATCACTGACTTGATTGTCGTTTAATCCTGAATCTTTCGTCTTGTATATTATCTATGTAGCACAATTTTAGGTATTACGTATATGATACCATATGAAATATAATCTACAGCGCACACAATTTGTCAGGCATTATTAATTGGACACAATTTATTAAGTATCATATTCCAGTGATGACGTTGATTCGTTTAGGTCTCATCTTGGAGCTAATACAACAAATACTTAAACGCAGCCCAATTAGACCATGTATATAATGATATTCTAGACTGAGGTTAAACTTTACTCTTCAATTACAGTTCTAGTTGGAACAATTATAGCGCATGTCTATCATCCAGCGTGCTCTTTGGAAGGATTGGTTTTTAAATATGTTATATGCATCCATGTGAGGTGTGTGTGGCGGTCAGGCAACTAGAGACGTGGGCGTAATGCTCCGAGCTCGATTCTTTGTCCCGGATGTGTTTTGTGTTCGTCAGTAAAATGATTTACTTCACGTTGCATCTATCCATCTAGTTGGTTCAAATGAATATCAAATCTGGTAAAACACCTTGTCAACGTCAAGTAAGCCCGGCAGCGCCGATAAGTGATTAGTACAACTAAAAACATTCCGACAGGAAGAGTGATTTCGGAAGTAACACGAGGCCATAGCCTATCTTTACTCAGTTTTTCTTTTCTTTTTTTTTTTGATTTTTTTGCTATTTACCCATTCAGTGATATAGAACGCATTTACAAACATTTTACCGCAGCATTCGGTGCATCGATTAATATGAAGAGAATCGGATACCAAACTAATCGTAACATGGTGTAGATGCAAATATTAAAAAGTGAACTTTTCATCTCTATAAAAATGAGGTCAATAGTCTGGAAATATATAATCATATTAATAACAAATCATCAAAGACAGCTTCTTCACACTACTTTTTGCAGAGAACGAAATGAAATAAAACCTAATTGGAATAGCGAGACTTTAGTTATTAAAAGGCATTTTTTGGCTATAATTTATAAGAAAAAAAATAGATGATCTACCGCAAGATTAGAATAATTTGCATCTATATGTGTGTATATATAT
>NC_068990.1:3671485-3673753 GCF_001194135.2 Octopus bimaculoides
ATATATATATATATATATATATATATATATATACACGCATACACCTACAAAGAAACACGCTTGTAAACATGTGTATGTATGTTTATATGTATATATGCATATATATATATTGAGAGAGTGAGATAGTTGCATGCATACATACATACATACATACATACATACATACATACATACATACATACATACATACATGCGTACGTACGTGCATGCATACATACCTATAAATGCATATGCACACGGGAATTGATATATTGTATTGATGTGATAAAATATATGATGGGATTTCATTACGACAGCTGAGCAGTATAAAAGAGATTCCTACTACATCTTCATAAGTTCTGTTCTATAAGGCTCCAATTGATATTAATCACATGCGATGTTCGCTTGTAGATTGTTCTGATATAATGACCTTAATTTATAAATCATCTCTATCCGATTGGCTAATAATATTGGTGAAATCGAGCTTGAAATCACTGCGTGGAAACTTTTATAGTATTTATTTTCTAGTTATACTTCAACTAACTTTAATTTGTAGATCATTATCATCCTATTCGTCACCACTATCATCATCATTATTATCATTTATCGTCATCACTTCACCCCTACTATCATCATCGTAATTAATGTTGTCATCGTTATAATCACAGTTGTCATCTTCGCCGTCGTAGTCGTAATAACAACTCCGCGATCTCTTATTTTTCCGCTAAAATCTATACTACAGTGTTGTATAGTTGGTAAATTTATATTAAATTCTCCTACTTCTTGTTTGTCACGATTGCATTCATCTTAATAACCATCATCATCATCAGCAGCAGCAGCAGCATCGTAATCATTTGTCATCAGTGGATTAGCACAACCTCGTTTAAAAATGCTCTGAGGCGTTTCCTCCGGGTGTTTGTACACTAACTTCTAATCCCTTTAAGATCGATGAAACAAACTACTAGTCTAGTACTGGGTCGGATGATATCAACTGACCACTCCCCTTCAAAGATGCTGGCATTGTGGCTAAATTAGGACCGATTGTTATTTTATGTTGTTATTGTTGCTGTTATTATCATCATGAGCTGGTAGAATCGTTACAACGTCGGATCAAAATTCTCAGTAGGAATTCTTCTGGCCCACTACGTTTTGAGTTCTAGTCCCATCGAAGACACCTTTGCTCTTCGTCCTTTCAGGTTCGATAAACTAAGCACCAGTGAAGCACTGAAATCTATTCGATCGATTATTCCCCCTCTCCCAAAATGTGAAACACTATTATTATGATTGTTTTTATTATCATCATCATCTACATCATCATCCTAATCATTATTATTGCTGTTGTCTTTATTGTTATTGTTTCTGTTACTTCTGAAATATGTAACAGTCACTGAGAAGGTTTAAAATCATTCGTTATAAATCCATCTTTTCAAGTATTTATTGTATTATTCTTTTTGTGTGTTTAATTTTTGTTGTACTCTTGACGAAGCGAAGAGTTATATTTTGGACTCCAAAGAGCAACAGCATGCTTAAAATTTATAGTTTTTGGCAAATTATTTTGTGGCTGTGTGGCGATGAATACAGAGGAACAGGCAACTGGAAAAAAGAACAGAAAGTGAAAAACCTGTTAGTTTTACAAATGAAAAACTTTTCTTTGTCGGTTCAGAATATGGTGAAAACAAATGCAGCGTCAGGTAAAAACACCGTTTAGATCGTCATTGATAATAGCAAAAGCAGCTATAAAAAGCAAAGCAACACTTCAACTATCGCTGCCACAACACCATCAGCGATGAAATACTAATAAATTTTACAAAAGACATGAGTAGATGGCAGCAACTGCAGCATTCCTACTATCACACATGCCCTTAGAACAAGATGTTGTGCCCTTAAAAGCGACTCCATTCTCCCTATCAACTTCTTCATAACAGTGGCCATAAATATATACAAGATAATAACTATTGTCAAACCCCACACAGCAGGAGATATAGCATTCGCTGAATTGAAGTAGAAACACATTCAGTATATATTACGACCTTTTTTAGGTTGTAAATGCATTAAAAAATCCTGAAAGGAGTATACTTATAGTTGCGACAAAAGGAAAACCAGAGCGTTGACAGTTTTATTCGAGTACAAGGTAAGAGAGATGTATGAAATTTGTGTAGAGTTCCATATACACAACAAGGAAAGATGGCAATACTGAACGGTGTTAGACTTACGCCTCAATGAGGAATAGGCTTAGAAAAAAGCATCAAGTGAAAAAAAGCATATATATATATATATGCTTTTTTTCAC
>NC_068990.1:3673850-3674285 GCF_001194135.2 Octopus bimaculoides
ATATATATATATATATATATACTAGGATATGTGAAACGGATCAAAGGCAATGCTCACAGATCTAGTCATTAAGTTACAATGAAGTGAACAAGATATCTGTAGTATTTATATGATTATTCACTTGCATTTGAAAATGATCACAGAGTGCTAATTATCGGCACAGCAATATCAAAACACAGACAAAGTTATAGACGTGTGAACTGAAAAGTTAATGGATTGCACTGTTTTAGATGTTGAATAAAACACTTAATAGCAATTAACGAAGATGTGGATTATTTTATTTGAAAATAGCACAAGTTTGGTGACACACAAGCACTACTGAAAAGACAAAATATCAATTATTGGATCAGGAAATATTGTTAGGGTATTCTCACATAGGATCGGCGAATTGACAGTAACTCAGGCCGTTGGTGAAAAGGGTACATAGTATCTTCT
>NC_068990.1:3675270-3675692 GCF_001194135.2 Octopus bimaculoides
ATATATATATATATATATATATATATATACAAACATAAATACATACAAACATATTAGCTGCCTTCTCGTATACGAGCCAAGCCATTGCTACAAAGAATCATTGAAATGAGTCAATGTTGATGGAATGTGAGGCTCTTGTGTGGCTATTGAGCTCGGTGAAAGTTTTGCACATCCTATTATATAAAGCACAGTTGTGCTGGCTGGTAGAAGAAACAGGTGTCACAGTATGAATTCTTTCGACATGCTTTTTCAATACTCCAACCTTCCCATAGGTTGCAAATATTCTGTTGTGAATAATAGGCACATCACAATTTAGCATGTGTCGATTCCTGTGTGTTTTCTGATGGTTAACCAGGCCCACGCAGCTCAAGCCTCTCTCTTGTGTGTGTGTGTGTGTGTGTGTGTGTGTGTGTGTGTGTGTG
>NC_068990.1:3675702-3676370 GCF_001194135.2 Octopus bimaculoides
AAATATCAATTATTGGATCAGGAAATATTGTTAGGGTATTCTCACATAGGATCGGCGAATTGACAGTAACTCAGGCCGTTGGTGAAAAGGGTACATAGTATCTTCTCCTGTTCTCTGCGACTTGAGTTTAGATCCCATGGATGTCAAATTAAATATTCCTCCTTTTAATCCATTAGATTGCCGGAACTGTTAGAAGATTGAGCGAGATGTCTTGCCGTGTATGTTCTGGCTTTGCTTTTGCATATCCTCCAAGTAAAATTTTCAATATCCTTGCAAGAAGTGGATGTCTGTTATCAGATTTAGCACTTATAGCACTTATCAGATGTGTGCTATTTTTCAAATAGAATATTTAAAACCTTCACTAATTGCTATAAAGCCGTTTGTTCTACACCTACAGCAGTGTAAATCATTAGCTTTGCAGCTCACATCTGTATAACGCTGTTGTATCTTAATATCGTCGTGCCGATAATTAGCATACCACTGTCATTTTTAAATACAGGTGAGTGTTCACATTAGTAATATAGATATGTTGTTAGTTAAAACTGAGTGATTAGATGTATAAGGAACATCTTTGATACGTTTTCTATAGTTCAACATATCATGATACCTAATGTAAAAGATACTGAGATATATATATATATATATTGAGATATATATATATATATATA
>NC_068990.1:3677124-3690721 GCF_001194135.2 Octopus bimaculoides
ATATATATATATATATATATATATATATATATATATATAGTGTGTATGTGTGTGTTATACTTCGAAGTGATGCACGTTACCAGAATTTCCAGCCAAGTTGAATAGAGGAAACCACTCTGAATTCTAAATTCATTTGCAAAGAGAAATGTGACCGTTTGGTAAAAGTATAGATCTTTTAAAACAAGCGTACATTATGCTATCACACAACTGTAAATCTACGGAAATGCTTACGTTCGTTTGAAAGCACGGAAAGCATTATCTGTATGCATACATGTGTGTGGTTGGGGTATACTGTGTGTGTATGTTTGGTAATACATAGATATATGTATACAAACATAAATACATACACAAAATCTAAATGTTGTTAAATAATGGTTATTTGAGTGCTAATTCCCAAATCCTAAATGTGAATGAGTAAATATATTTTTCTATAGCAGTAAACATCGCTAAAATATTATATTGCACTTTCGCTTGCTAAAACGTCAGTAGAGTTTTTCTTTTCTTTTTATGGAAGCAATGTTGATAAAGGAATCTACTTCAGTTGGCGTCATTTCTTTGAACTTTTTTGGAAGCAAAATGATTACTCATTGTTTCAGCATTATTATCTTTTCTGCTCTAGACACAAGGCTCGAAATTGAAGGCAGACTAATTTAACTTTTGAAGTTTTTGCTAAACTATAAAATGTCACAGCCATGAGGTCTACAGCGCAAAATATACAACAGACAAAACTTAAGGGTTGCATTTCCTTCGAAAAAATATCAAGCGTTAATTCTGGACATTTTTTGAAAAGTTTGTTTACAGTTTGAGAACCGTTCATTCAAGCTAAAATCAAAATTAGACACATAACAATATCAGTCATCTGAACTTCCGCCATCTATTAAATACAATGATATATACAAAATACGAATACCAAACATAATTGAATAATATGGATCTTTAAGGCGGCGAGCTGGCAAAATCTTGAGCAGCATTTCGTCCGTCTTTATGTACCGAGTTCACATTCCGACGAGGTCAACTTTGCCTTCTATCCTTTCGGGGTCGATAAAATAAGTACCAGTTAAACACTGGGGCCGATGTAATCGATTCACTCCTTTTCCATTAATTACTGGATTAGTGCCAAGGTTTGAAATCAATCATATGGATCTTTACAGATAAATTCCCAAAACAAAAAAAGGTAATTTAAAAATAAATTGTTCTATAACTATGAAAACAAAATATATTTTTGACTAAAATATGTATTTTTAAATTGTATGGATTTCAGATACTAGCCAGGATAATGTTATTTATTTATCAATGTTAATAGTTTATCGATATCAAGATGTTTTGCCTCAGGTCGACTCCAGTTCCGCAGACTCATTAACAAAGTCATGTTAACCAAAGCAACCATTAATATAAGTGTGTAAGTCTCGTACATTTTCAGGGTTTTTTTCTTATTCAAGATATGAAGGTGCAACAAGAAGGCTATTTAGTTGCTATTTATGCTCGATCGATTGACTCATAGATGCTCCTTCGATGACTCAGTAGACCATAGTAGTGAATGATTGAAGTGATAAAATAGTGTACAAGTTACAGAGTACTTAATGGGTCGTATCATATCCATATTCCTTCATTCTAACAGGATATTATATCAGTCTTATATTTTACCTCGGTACATACAGGTTGCTTCCACTAACATTTCTTCGAATTTATCCGATAAAGTTGTAGCACAGCAAAGTGGAGACTCCTTGCTCTCAGTTGTGGCTTGTTAGAGTTATTATTCGTAGGATAATATTTGTAGAGATTGTGCTGATCATTTTCAGAATGTGTTATAAATGATATACTTATATTTGTAACATTTTAGATGGACTCATTGACAACTGATGTTTAATTGTATCACATTATTGAGGTTAAAAATCGCATGTACCGGTAACAAAAACGAAAACAAGATGGTACACAATCTTTAATACTATTAGGACAATGCATATGTAAGTATGCATGTATGTATGTATGTATGTATATTAGTAACAAAGATTGGTATAAACTGCGTCTCCACTGAACATGCCCGTTAGCATGGTAAAAGGGACAGACAAACAGACAGAAGAGATGTGATCAATATCGGTAAGGTTATTAAGGTTGCTCTTTCTATGGGTTCCACTTAATAGAAACACATCTGGATTTACAAGCGCAGAGAAAAAGACTCACTATGTGATGAAAAGATGTTCAGCGCCGGTAATGTTAGCGGCTACATTTGTCAATGGATGCGTACATACACACATTCAGATACATGTGTGAATGTATGTAGATTTAGATGTATGAGTATATGTATGTATATCACTTTTCAGTTTTATTTCAAGATTTCTTGCCAATAGATTTCTATGTTTTGTTTTATGTATGTATTGTCATGTATATAGTTACTTGTTTAGATATGCGTATATATACTTAAATTAAAACTTCAAGAAAGTTTTACAATATTTTACAGTTCCAGTCATGGCTTGGACCTGTAGACTTTGAATCAGTTTTCTAGTTTCTGGTTTTGATAGGCCTAATTTCTCAAGATTGGTACTTGGGCAATGTGTTACATATCGCAGCTCCCCAATAATTACAGGTATAAACCTGAAGTTGTAATTTGAGTAGAGTAACTGAAGATTCCTCAATAGTTCAGCGTTGATATTTTCTTTTTCGCAGATAATTAGCCTTATGTTTATACCACTGGGAAGATGATTTCCACTACAGTACACAGTGTCTCTTCTCTGCTACAGATCACTATGACAGGTCTATTATGCATGCATGTATGTATGTATCTATCTATGTATGTATGGATGTATGTATGTATACCTGCACATGTCAAGGTGTACCAACGAGGGAAAAATTATATCATGTAGATGCAAAACTGTATATTTATTCATTCAAACTGACAGATTACTCCCTAGCGCATTGTGTAAATTCCTCATTTAAAAGAAAAAAAATGATGGAATAGTAAAATTGTATCACTTGCATAGTTGTCCTCATACAAGCTTCTTTAATTTGTTGAATATATAATAGCTTAAATTTTCTTTCTTTACTTTTTCTCCACCTCATACGCATTTCATATTTATATCATGTTTCTTCAGAAAAAATGCATACGATTCGCTTCTTTCAAACTATTTAATTATCTACTACTTCCTAGTATTCTAGAACTTTTCATAGATGTTCCAAAGGTTTAGTTTTCTAAAGTTGATCTATCAGCTTTATAGTACATCTTGTTTACATCAGCTGGAAATATAGTGTCTCACTAATACAGAATTATTTCACAATTTACTTTCTGATTCTCTGATGCCAAGATTGATGAGATGTTTGTCTGGCCTATCTCATCAAAATACTTTTACGCTGGATATACAGAAATAGAATTTTTCTGTATTATTATCACTAATTAAATTATTCATTTCGGTTCAACTTCCAACTTTTTTTTAACGATAATATATCACCAAGACGATCAGAATTATTAATAATATTGAAGGCACTGAGGGCGGTAGATCGTGAGAACAATTATATCTTTAGACATAATGCCTTACAGAATTTATATAGTGGACTTCAAACACCGCAGAGGTCTGCACTGCATTTCATCCTTCAAGGATGGACAAAAGAATATTACCAGTAACGTAATGGGATTAATGTAATCGACTGTTCCCCTTCCCAAAAAATGCAGGCCTAATAGGATAAAATGCTTAGCGGTATTTCGTCCGTCTTTACTATCTGAATTCAAATTCCGCCGAAGGCGATTATGTCTTTCATTTTTTCGGATGTGGTAAAATTACTACCTGCTGAGTTACCTCGACCCCAGTAGTCGATGTAACTGACAACTGCTGGCTTTTTACCAAAATTTGAAACTACAGTTGCACAGTTGGGGAGTACAAACACTCGAACACTGGATAACAAACGGTTGTTAGAGACAAATATATACAAACACACTCACCATACATACATACATACATACATACATACATACATACATACATATGCATAACTAATTTAGAGACGAACCACCACTCTACAAATCAGTCAACTCAGAACCCGTCCAAATCCATGCTGTGATGCATATACCATCTTCATGTATCTAAGATTTTAGTCGAAAATTTAAGGTTAATAATATATTATATAAATAAATCATATAAAAAGACGTTCATCATAGAAATATTAATTTAATAGTCAAATTTATAAATTGAAAAGTATTAATTTCTACTGTCCAATTTATAAATTTATAAATATAAATTTATAAATATATATATACGACAGGCTTCATTCCGTTTCCGTCTACCAAATCTCAGAAGTCTTTCTTTCGCTGGCCCAAATGTTACCTGCCCAAGCTGCCACGTAGTGGGACTGAACAATGAATAAAGTGCTTGTGAAGCAAACTTCTTACAACACAGTGCAATACCACTAATGATAGAAAGTTGATGATTAAATCGCCTCTGATAATTGCGTACTATATATCAAACCAGCGAGGGTGTCTTTATGTAATCGCTTGACATGCTAGATAAAGGAGCCAAACCAAATTTCACTAAAATCACTCAGTATTAACTCAGAGAAGGTTACGTAGGACGTATCGTTCTTGGTGTACTTCTACTTAGGAAAAAGACATAATACTCACAGTTAGAACACCTTTGATCTTACGTCTGCTCGATCAGTGCTAATCCGTGGACTCGAGCAGAACACCAGCAACAACAAGGAATATACACTGTTATGGATCACATGGAATATAAAAGGCCGATTTGAAATCGGTGCCATTTAAAAACCTGAACATTAAAGAAATATTACTACTATCAGAGGTCCTTTTGCGCAGTGCTGCACTAATTTTAATTTAGAGCTACGTTTAACTATTGATATGTTTGTCACCTTTTGTAATTTAGTATTCCTGTTAACCATTTTTTTTTCTTTTTATTCTCCAGCTTTCTCTACAATGCAAAATCTACGGACTTACAGGAATGAGGTTTCCTGGGACAGCACGAAGTAAGTATGTATCGTAACTTTTAATTCTGCGTAATATACGAGGGTGGGCTGAAAAGTTCATAGGCTGACCATGAAGGAATTATACTAGAGCTATGAAATATTGCATGCATTAATTTCAGATTTTCGTATAAAAAAACTGAACTGTTTTTCCAAGTAAACAGTCAGCATACTGTTCAAGGAAGACTTCAAAATTAGCTAGTACCGACTTTTTTTGAAAATCGCCAACATTTGGCATCGTTGTTTTATCAAACAATGCAGAAAAAGGGTTTAACCCCTAATGACATTCACGCTGACATGGTTGCTATATTATGAGATGACACTCCACATTTATCAACAGTGCAAACGCGGGCAGTTGAATTTAGAGGGGAAGAATGGGTCTTGAAGATGACCCAGGGTCTTGAAGATGACCTAAGGTCTGCACGTTCTGAAGCTACCACCACCGAGGAAAACATTGATCGTGTTCACCAAATGGTGACGGATGACAGGCGACTCACGACAAATCAAATAGTCTAAGTTATTAGTATACCTAGTGAGATAGTTGAGAATATTCTGGCTGAATTGAAACATGGGAAAATCTGACAGGTTGAAGTAGAACCATCTGCTTTCCTTGAACATTTCCTAACTCAGGACGAATGATTTTCTCATCACTCAGGAACAGAGACAAAGAGACAATATAAACATTGCAAACACCCCTCCTCACCTGGTCCGAAGAAGACCATAGTCGCTTCATGCGCAGGAAAGGCGGTGGCCTCAGTTTGGAGGAAGTAAAAGTATTGTGTTTATTAACGGCCTTCAAATGGGCCAGACTATCAATAGAGAGTACGATGCCAACTTCCTGAACAGTTACGAAAGTCTATCAAGACCAAACGCCGAGGAAATCTAACAGAAGTTGTCTTGTCTTTTATTCAACAGTACAAAGCTCCAGTACACAACTTCTTGGTTTTAATGGCTGCTTTGCGTGACTATAACTTTGAACTGGTTGATCATTATTCCTATTCTCTTGATTTGGTCTCATCTGACTATCATGTTTCCTAGCATGAAACAACACTTGGCTGGGAGCCAGTATCGAAGTGATGATGACGTCATATCTGCTGTTGATGACGTTTTTGACAAACAGAATGAATGCTTCTTCACCAACGAGATCCAAGCACAGCAACACCGTTGTTGGAGTCGTTCGGACTGCAAGGAAAGATATATGTTTAAAAATAAACCTCATCTGGTGAAAATCCATGAGAGTGTCTTGGTCAGCCTATAAACTTTTCAATTATCCCTCGTGTATGCATTCGTTTTCAATGGTGGAACTTGCAGTAGGTAAAGCTATAAATAATACAGTTTAAGCATTGGATTAAAAAGCATTTCGGGTACGAACGATTTTTTAACCCAATATTTAGACGCTATCATTTATAGCTTTATCTACTTCGAGTCTCACCGCTAATATTGAACTATTTCACGTCTCTTGAACTTTCTAAATTCTTTACGCGCGCGCGCGTGTGTAAAAGTAGTAGAGACACCTGAGTTAAAAGGGTACTGGACGGAATAATTTTTCAATATTTAGGCCCAATTTCCTTAGTTCGAACTTCAAACATTTGATTGATCTACGCTTTACATCAAATTGCTTGGATGTCGATAAAAATAATTTCCCTTATCATATAAAGATCAATAAAATTTACTATACAACAGCCGCAAGAATATTTGCTGTTGTGCATACCAAGAGAAAAACTAATTATATAGTTTCTTTCATTCTTACAGAAATTCACATAGAAAACACTTCCGTAGAGATATATAATTGTCGTTAAATGAAAAAAGCAGTGTTTTAGAACATTTTTTGATGTTCTGTTAAGTGCTTCACTATAAAATTAACGTACCACCCACAAAAATTCAACAGATATTTTTCCATTTTCCTTACTATGTCCATAGGTGCTGTTTTGGAAATGCTTAATACTACTTCGTCTGAACAATGTCTTACATTTTTTACGAGGATGTGTGCATTATTAATGCAATCGAGCCAGAAATATAATTTGTGTTTAACTTGTCGATCCCTAGAACGGGAGAAGACAAAATCAAGTATATTTTTATGAAATTATTGGTGATATTTTGTTTCATAAAGATTTAGCCCCTCAATTTGTAATGTTATAAATTTATTCCAATAATGTAGGGAAACAACCGAAACTTTTGAAGCTATACGTTCATAAATATTTTATATTATACCGCTAGAAATGGAGTTGAAAATATACATTATATACACATATACAAATATACATATATATGTAATACACAGTTTCCAAGTTTAGAACTGAATCTAGTGTAACTGCGCTTTAAAATACAAAGACATGTTGCATGCCAACAAAATCATTTATTTACACGTATTTCAAATGCAATTTAGTACGATAGATATATAAATAGTTGTGGTGCTTGTTTAGTCCAAAAGCAACGTTGATCGATCAGATCTATTACGAAAATTGTTCTACCAGAATCAGCCCATATTTTCATGACATATATTACTACATTGTTCCGTGTGGTGCTTTTTATAAAACAGTGGGTCTCGTTTGAGGGATAATTGACTGATATATCTAGTTGGGCAAGGGACAGCTAGGATACTTATGAGGGTTCTTGGCATCTACGTTTACTTGTTGTAGCCCGATGTTAGGATTCTTTTCTCTTCCAACACTCTAATCTGTTGAGTGTATATAAAAATGATAATAATAAACAGCTAATACCACAATCTGACTTGCTTATCACACATCTATCAAAGACCTAGATCGGGAAGGTTGGGGTATACGATGGGAAAGGGATTCAACACACATCAATGAAAGAGAAGAACAGGAAAGAGTATTTTAGAGGTGTCAGAGTGGTTCTAAATAGTGATTTGAACTCCCAAAATAGAATTGAAGTTTTAAACTCCCTGACAGTACTAGTTGTCCATTATAACCGTAATGTCATCAATTGAGGGCGGCGAGCTGGCAGAAGCGTTAGCACGTCGAGTGGAATGCTTAGCAGTATTTCGTGTCTTTATGTTCTGAGTTCAAATTCCGCCGAGGTTGACTTTACTTTTCATCCTTTCGGGGTCGATAAATTAAGTACCAGTTGCGTACTGGGGTCGAACTAATCGACTGCTCCCCCCCCCCAAAAAAAGAAAATTTGAGCCTTGTGCCTAGAGTAGAAAGGATGTCATAAATTGGAATCTGAGTAAAATCCAGGAAACTGCTGACACTACACAGGATGCACCATCCAAAATCAGACGTTCACAGGCCCTGTCTCCCACGAAAGGAAGGCGGTACAGACCTAATCCAAATTAAAATGTCTTGTAAAACAACCATAATATAACTCCAAGTGTTCATTCAATGTAATACCGACTGAATGACACAGCTGTTAAGGCAACATGAACAGATTAAGAAACTGCACTCAATCGCAAAGAGGTATATAAATACAGATGAGAGCTTAACCCGCCTGATTATGATGATGATAAGGAGGACGCACTATCCACTAAAGCAGCAAAAAAAGTGTTAAACAAAAGCCAAGCAAGAAAGCTTGATGGTTATATCGAGATTGTATTAGGAAAAGCCATTGCATGGGCAAAGCCCCAAACGCACTGGTGAAGCTGATGTAGATATGAAAAGAACTTGTAAGTGGCGGCAGAGTGCTGGTTTGAAAGCCGAAACAGAAGGATTCATCCTAAAGGCATACGATCAGTCTCCTCACTCGGATCTATCCGGCTAATGTCACACACACTGACGTACACACAAAGTGTAAACGCTGAAATGACAAACTGGAGAGTATTGTCCACATTGTTGCCGGTTGCTCAGTCCTTTTCCCTACAGAATATAAAACCTGGCATGATCGAGTTGGCCATTACTTGCACTGAAGTGTATGTTGTCACTATGATATCCCGCACACTGAAAACTGGTATGAACACCATCTATAGCCAGTCACTGGGGAAGGTAATTTTACCATTTTATGGGATTATAGGATAGGCACAGATAAAAAAAATAAACCAGAAATCGTCATCAAAGACCTAAGAAAAAAACATGCCTGTTAAATGATATGATAGTGCCTTCTGGTAGTAACATCTCAGCAAAGGAATTCGAAAAACTTCCGAAATATAAGGACCCGACATTGAGATATTTAGGACATGGCAATTAAAAGCCAAAGCCATCCCTGTTGTTGTGGATGCCCCCGGAAGGATCAAGAAAAGTAGTGACAATTTGTTTTTACCTTATCACTGGAAAACAAGCAGTCTATGAGACTCAAAAAATTTGTTGATATCAAACACCCGCGTTTTCAGGAAATTTATCTCCATCTAGTATATACATGCCTTGGGTGTCTGGTTCAGACACGGCCGAAAGATGAAATAAAATGCAAATCAATCGGAAAATAATAATGATAGTAATAATAATAACAGACAGACAGATAGATAGATAGATAGATAGATAGATAGATAGATAGATAGATAGATAGATAGATAGAGAGATAGATAGATAGATAGATAAAGATAAATCTGGCAGTAACTTCTTATAAACAATTTTAGTAGTTTATCACAATAGTAGGAGGCAACAGTTTCGCCCAGTACTACTATATAAATTTATATTTCTTTCTATGTTTATATTCTGTCTACTCGCTTATATTCATATATGTGCGTGCGTATGTGTGTATGTGTGTGTATGGTGTGTGTGTGTAAGTGCGTGTGTGCTTGTTTCTGGGTGTGTGTGTCTTCACATTTTATGATATAAGTAGAGATTTTATGTGACTAACAAAGAATAATTACGTGTTTATTGACGCATATATTTATATATATCTATTTGCTTACATACACGCTCGAATTATATATATATATATATATATCCACCATATAAGTGTTCATATATTGACTTACAGCATATATATTCACTTACAACATATATATAAATTTGCATATCATATGAGGGGGTATGTACACATATATGATAAGAACGCGAGTGTGTGTGTGTGTGTGTGTGTGTGTGTGTGTGTGTGTGTGTGTGTGTGTTTGTGTGTGTGAAATCACTATGTATTATTTGGGAATTCATATTGATTAATATGTTTATCAGACTGACAATAAATTTATTTAAAGTGTTTTTACCGTTATTTTCGGTTCGTTCGCCTTCTTTTCCCTATACCCCGTTCATGTTCATAGTGTGGTTACTGTGAATACTAAATGATCTTGCTGACGGGATGCATCGAATAAAAAAATGTACAATATACACTTTATTCAGACATGTCTATTTGCAATATATTGCTTAAATAAACTTTGCTACCAACGCCATCTTTTAATGGAGAAATGGGGAGACAAAAGGAAGACAGCACGGAAAAGGAAGTGAGGGAATGCGGGAGAGAGAAGTAGAGTCACAGATGGAAGTGTAGAAGAAAAGAAAGCAAAAAAGAGGAAAATATATCTTCTATATTTTGCTATATGCAAATGTAAGAAATTTTTTGTTAATATTGTAGGCATCTCTCTTTTTATCGTTTTAGGTTTCTTAACCTTTGCTATTTTATTATTCAGACCAATAATTCCGCAATCGACAACTCTTTATTTATAAAACAATATCATTTAATGGGCGAATACATATATATGATTGCCATTATTTAAGAAAGGAATGCGACTGGTGAAATCAATAACGTGTCTGAATATCACTCGAAATATCGATATTTCTTGTATAGATACTAATATTAATGCCCTTTCTATAGTGACGAGATATTAGCTATCATTGTATGAGTTCAAAAAGTCGTGACCGAACCAGTGGATGATTTTCTATGTAGTCACACATCTGCTAGTGATAGGAACCACATCTCATTCAAATCACTCGTTACAAATATAATCGAAAGAAGGATTCATAGCACAATGAGAAGCTTTAATGTGATCATATCACTAAATAAAAGAGTTAACAAATGAAAATATTTTCATTTTTAGTTGCTCGATAATTACGTATTCAAAATAACGATCTTCGGTTACATCGAATACAGACCTGAAACAAGGTGACAGAGTCAAGAGTTTTAATCCATAAACCGACAAAATAGATATTGTTTCACGAAAGTATCCGAGTCACTGGAGATAAAATGGGAAAGATAGAAAAATAGATAGATATGTTGGTGTTTGTGTGTGTGTGTATGTATGTGTAGTATGTATATGTGTATGCGACACAAAATTAAGCTTACCACCAAAAGGAATAAATAAATTTTCATACTTACCATCTTCCATCAACAATCACCTGAATTCTATTCACAAAGTTTTGATGTACCTAAGTTAGAAGACCCATGTCCAAGTTGCCATGCATTGGAATCGAACTGTAAACAACCTTGCAGCAAATCGAACTTAATTATCACACAAACATTCCTGCTCCTTTAAAGCCACTGTATTTCAATTACATAAAAAGATTCTTACTTATTGTCACAAGGTCAAGCACACTTGCTACCTAGTAATTAATTATCGAGGACGCAAATGCATGCTTGGTAATTATTTATCAAGATCAGGTGTACGATATACATAGCAGGTTTATTTATCAACAGTGGCATTGATAAAGTCAAGACTGATGAAAATTAAATATAGTGTTTTAGAAATTAATACACCAGTGCGTGTGATACGTTGCCTCAAACGCTTCGGTCATTCTGTTACACTTAATGGTTATTTTTTCCGAAATTAATGGATTTTAACAATTTTCAGTACATTTAAACTGTTTTCATGTCTATAGATGTAACTCTGATAAAAAGGATATCTACATTAATCCTATGATAATGATATATCTATGAAAATGTATATCTATATTCATTATCTGGGTAATGTATAAAAAAACAAATTACTTCTAGATTTTTCATTCTCCAGTACTGAAATCAATAGACATCACATTTATCTCTAAGATATGATAATAATATTCTTTGAATATAAATCATTCGGTAATACAATCTGTTGATGCTGTACAAATTTATTAATGATCTTCTTGTTCGAAAAGAGAATAGTTCTGCGCTGTTTAGAGAGTACTTCGGTTTCAATTTTCGGTTGAACCTTTTGTATACTTTTGATATTCTTGGGAACATTATGAAAGACATTTTATACTACTTATTTCTTTGCCAAAAATAAAAGTAAAACATAACTTATTCATTTAAAGATCTTTTATAATCTACACAAATGTATTTCCCTAAGCTAAACGACCTCTCGAGGATTTCCAATGACATTATAGGTACAGGGTAATATATCTGTTCAGTCAAGGACGGACTTTCTTAAAGATTACTTGTTCTAATGCGACCGTCTATAAATTTTAAATTCTTTGGAAACATAATACAGAAATGTCATCTTCAAGACAACATAATTAAGTTGGTTTCTTATATTTAGGGCAGGATTCATTCAAATGCTAACTAAAAGTTAGCCATGAAGAAAAGGAACAAAAAATATAATAGCCAATTACTAAAATAATTTTATTTATTTCTGGAAGAACGTGAGACAACAGTCGACATGATTTGTTTTTAGTATGGTATGACCTGATTACCGAAGTAGATTTTTTTAGCACACTTATGGGCGTAGTTAGTATTGAATCTCTAAGTAACTATGTCTTACAATCATTGTACCTTGCACAATACAGTCACTTAAGAATTCACTCCTCAATACACCCTACTTCAGTAATCAGGTTATACAAAATCCAAAATGTTTCACGTGGTTTTGGAAATAAGTAAAATTATACTAGTAATTAAGTAACTTCTAGTTAGCTTTTGAATACTCCCTGTCCTAAATATATGAACACTAACCTCATTAATTTGACTTGAAGATTACTTTTCGGAGATATTAAGTCTGTAAGGCGTTTTAAATTTATAATTAATCTGCTTAGAACACGTGATTTTTAACAAGTTCATTTCTAGTTCAACTAATTGTGTTTAGCCTATACCCGTAATACCATGAAAAATCTATGATATCATAATTTTGAGTATACTGGACTTCCTCAGTGAATTATGAACATCATTGCACTTACCGAAATATTGTTGAGATAATCACTGAAGTAACTGAAATTGAAATTCTCAGAGAAAACCTTTGGTTATTCTATTGTTTAAAATAGATCAGTTTTGATGAAGCAGCTATGATTGAAAGATGAAAAACAACACACCAAATGATCATATTCGCTTATTTTTTAAAATCTTTTTTATCTAGAACTACAGGATCCCAGGTGTCTTCTATTTCTAATGACGCCCCTGTTTTTTTAATTATTCATTTAATCTACCTGAGATACCAAGTTACACAAGGGGCAGCAAAGTTTATTGAATCCTACTAAAGAAAAAAAATCAACTTAGGAGAAGGAAAAAAATGGATATTCAACTCGTATTTTAGCAGGTCTTTAGTCGTCACATAATGTCACCTTTTGTTTCAAGGCATATATATATATATGTATATATATATATATATATATATATATATATACTATCAAGTGACAATTTATGTATTCTAATAAATTGTAGAGTCAACAAGAAAGACTCGGCCGCGATGCAGAATCAGTCGTAGACATGAAAATGCATGCAATATATTTCCTATTATACTCGTTTGGCTGTTGTAATTTGGCCTCGATTATCTTTTATCGAGTACTTCATTTTATCTGTTCATATTCCAAACTTTCATATACTATCGCCTAATATATATATA
>NC_068990.1:3691093-3699432 GCF_001194135.2 Octopus bimaculoides
CGATCTATACTCCTAAGACAGAAGAGTTTGATTCGAGAGAGATTTTATAATGTTCATCCGTAAAAGTGCCACCAAGAGATCCTTCTCCTTTACTTTACTGATGTTTCAAAAGTTTTACATGAATACGGCCATCGTAAGGGGAAAGTGAAGATTTTACGATATTTTTAGATACAGAGATGGTAAATTTTATTGTGAGAGAGATTAACAATTATTATAGATTTTGTACTTATTGAATGTGAAAATAAATATAAAAATTACACTTAAGGACATCTTTGGTGTTTGCTCGTTTGGTGCACACATTCATACAACCCTCTCTCGCTGTTTAAGGCTTAAACGACAGTGGTATTTATCTTCCAGATTATTGACGTCTAGTTCAAACCAAAGCCTAAGGTTTTAAACGTGTGTCTGTGAATAGAGTAACCAATTTCATGCAGATATTGTTTTGCTATATTTGTGGGATAGCTATCAAATTTTGGGGAGTGTCAATTACAATAAACTTGTAAGTGCACTTTCGAGAAGATTTTTATTTTTAATCGTCATACTAGTAGACGCAGTGTGGTCGAACATTTAACAAGTTTGCTTCCTGGTTCAATCCCATAGCATGAACTTTTATATATTGCTTTGGACAGCCTTGAGTCGCCTCATACACTATGGAGGGAATTGGTAGATAGGAATTGAACAGAAGCCCATCAGACAGAATAATTGAAACTGTAAACTAAAAGGTACAGACTTTATCATATGCTGTGCCATACTGAGGGTTACGTTAAAGATACGAATGTCTTTGGAAAGGTCAGCCAGTTACATGTTAGTTAAAGGGGGTGGCAATTCAGGAGATTGAAGATTTTGAATCCTCGTCGTCCAACAATAAAAATCTACCACTGCCATAATAAGAGCTAATCTTATATTTCTGTGACCTATACTCGGATTTCGTGAAAATGTATTTCACAGAGCAGAAGATATATAATTGGAAAATAACAGTAGGTTGTCCTCAATAGTGTAGAAATAGCGTCTGTAGATTTAAATATAAAAGAAACTGTTTTAAAGAGTTTTATTATGCCGCAAGCTAAGGCGATGGTCTAGCAGAATCGTTCCGGTGCCAGGCAAGATGCTTAGTGGCATTTCTCCTTGATTTATGTTCTGAGACGAGAAACCCCCAAGGCCGGCTTTGACTTTGTTACTTTTTGGAGGGTCTATGAAATAAATGACAATCGAGCACTAAGGTCATGTAATCGAGTACCCTCTCCCAAAAATTTCAAGTCTTGCGTCTAAATTAGAAATTATTATATTTTGTCACAAACTTATATACAAACATGAAACCAGCTATGAAACCTAATAAAGACTGAATACTTCGGTCACAGTCTAACTAATGCACAGTAACTACTTGGACATAGCGTCGAGTTCATATCTTTCATGTGATACCGTTGAACAACCAATTAGTATTCCGACATCATTTTGACTACTTTAATTAATGTTGGCTCAAATTGACACCAGTCAACAACTTTGCAAAACGTTTCTGAATAACGCTGATTAATATTATATAATGTACAATACCCACACTTATAAACATTTACAATTGCAGCTTTAGAGTAGGAATTAGAGAACCACGTATAGTTTTCGATTTTCTATATTTTAAAGTTAAATGTGATTGCAAATACGCGTACACGGCATATTAGTAAAACTAGGTATCCCACTGGATACTCGCTTTTGATAATCTTTCTTAATATTGAGAAAAACAACATGTTTTAAATCTCTGAGCGAGAGAAATACAGTAACAGTACTGGATAGTAATGTTTTATTGCCAACATAACGTAGCGGTCCTGTAAGGGACGATGTTACTGTTGTTTTAGCCCAAGGAAAACATCTTTTCCAGCTGTCTAAGGACACACAGTCTGTGTCCGTATATAGCATTTGCAAGGGAGGTCATCGCTCCCATCTCTAGCCTTATGTGATACTCACAGACCTAGGTTTCTGAATATTATCCGGTTTGCTTGTCAGAATTGCTTGTCAGTTGCTTGGCCTTAACCACTTGAGCATGTCCCTTAGTCGCTGACAATATGTGCACCTCTGATCATGAGCAGGAGAAGTGGGGGAGCATCATAGCCATGTGTTGAGAGAGATTCTTTGGAGTTTGTATAAATGTAACAAAAGCAAAGTTTGAAGGAAATATTAGTCACATTTTATATCTTCTAGGGATAAGCAAATAAGATATAACGGGTGCTATCCAAGGACAAAAATCGTGTTACAGATTGTAATTCATTGAGGACAAAGTACATTGTTTCAAAGACATCACAAAGAGAAGTCGATAGTATCGGGATTTAAATAAGGGATATAAATTCGAGAAACTAAACATTCTAAAGTAATTTCATTAAATAAATACTGTAAATTAGCGCTGCATTCTACCACCGCTGTTACTCCATTGCCTTTCTGGAGAGGAAAATCCTTCCATTCTGTTGCTCAAAAGTCCATCACTAAAGTTAGATACACGGTACATGCTTGGGAGAAACAGGCCGCACGAACTGTTCTGATCACTTTCATTGACACGTTAGATATTGAACCAACGGTGTTAACAATTAATGATGTTGATATATTTAATTTATAAATATCCCCTGAGCCTAGTAGAAACAAAACACATCTGGAAATAGAAAACCTGATGACGGTCAGAGATAAGATTAATCTCATTGTAATACAGGTGTAAATATATCAAGATATATTATATCCTTCAAATCGTGGTGACAGAAAGGCAAAAATTGTCATTGTTTTATCAAATACTTATTGCAGGCACATTTTACTTGATAACTGTAAATCAGTAGAACATTATTATATACTTTTTTAGTACTTGTAACAACAAAAGCTTTGGGCTATTGAGAGATCCATGGTCTTTAGTTATGAACATCGTTCAGTACAGGAATCAAATACAAGCTTTTTAGATGGCGACTAGCGTTCCTTATCACTGCTGATATATATCATTAGGTGCTCTATGATTTATCGATTACCGACTTGAGAAACAGACAAACAAATCATTTTTCTAGGAAGTAGATACCAGCGCTTCCTGCAATCGATATAATCAAGAAGAATATATTTGAAATTAGTCCAACGATAGTACTAACATTGTCGATTGCTAATGAATTCAAAATCAAAGTTGGCTTTTGGCAGGTTTTGAACTTATAAGGTTGTCACTCGAAACTGAATTTCAAAAGACTTTTTCCTTCTTATAGTACAAACACACCACCACTTCACGATCGTGAAGGATCATCAAGATACTCCTACAAATGATATAAGAAGTATTTTCATCTGAGTGAACTGAACCACTGACAGTTACATATGGTTTTGGACGCCACCGTGGTACGCAGTGTCAGCAAGAAGCGTCAAGTACTGTTAGCAAGAAGCGAACTGCCAGTTTGTAATCGCATAACCAAAACAAACATAATTACTGGTTTATTCAGCCACTGTTCTACTTTTACACATTACAAAACCTCGCAAAATGTTTTTATAGTATTCAATAATATTTATTTTCATTCAACGCGTGAGAAACCAAAAGACAGAAGCAACTCGGTTAAATACCGTTTGAATACAATCAGCAAATACGAAGTAAAACAATAATATAATAGTGAAAACGCGGAAAAGTCTAAAAGCTGTGTGCGGTGAATTTCTGAGATAAAAGCAAATTTAATCAAAGACCAGTGATACATCTTAAACGCTACATGACCGATCGAGGATGAGATTTCTTCTTCGAGCCAATATAGAAAAAAGAACTGGAAAGTGCTGAAGTAAGCAGCGTGTGTAATGATGTATTAATGAAGTTTACATGGATGGTTAGTGATGCAAGCAAGTTGTGTCATTGGGGAAATGTATCTGATACACAACTTCGATAAAAACTTATATCATCATCACCACCATAAATGTTGCCAAGAATAATAATAATATTTTCTGATTTTGAAATGATTAGTCGACTCTATTGATCCCAGTACGTTAATTGTACTTTATTTTATCGACCCCGTTAAAAAGAAAGGCAAAGTAAACCTCAGCCAGATTTGAACTCCGAAAGTATAAAGCTAGAACAAATACCGCAAGCTGACGATTTTGCCAATACGTCAATGTAACGCATAATGGTTTCAAATCGCCAGAAATTCTTTGGACAGGATGTTAGTCGATACATCAAGACTAATTCTTGACCGGTGGTCAATTCAATTGACCAACGAGAGATGAAAAGCAAAGTTGACTTCGTCATAGTTTGAACTCAGACAGTAATTAACCGGAACAAATATGACAACGCATTTTTCTGAAGTTCTAACGATTCTGATAATCCAGCACCCCAACAACAATAACCATAATTCTTTCAAATTCCGGCACAAGGCGAGCAATTCTAAGGGGTGGGATCAGTCGATTACATTGATCACAGTCGTTGACTGGCACTTTAGTTTATAAACCCGGAAATGATGAAAGTTAACATCCAGAAGCAATGCCGCCAAGCATTTTTTTTTTCGAATTTTGGTTGGGGACAAGTCTGTTACATCTACCCCACTGCACAACTGGCTACATATTCGTTGACCCCGAAATGGATCAGAGATAATGTTGACCTCGGCGCAACTCGGTCTCAGAAAGTGATGACGCATGAACTGCCGCTTGTCGTTTTCTCCGACGGGCAAACGGCTCTGCCAGCTCACCGCCTTAACCATAAAACTCATAATGATTCTTTTTTATTGACAGCGAGACGCGTACAATACTGAATTACGAAACTATTACCAAACGAATGAGGATACAGGCAAAATTCTAAAAAAATGAGAAGATAAAGACATCTTACAGGATATTTACTTAGCTGCACAAAAGATTAAATTAAATAATGAATATGTAGGTGCATAATTGTAAACCGCAGAGAAGATTTCAATGTTACCAAACTTGATAAAGCTTACGAGCTCACAATAATTGCCGACAAATTCTTAGATGTCAATTCAAGTTTTCAATGCAGGTGTTCAGATTTTCATGATAGTGCATTGTAAGTTATGAATATCAGTGCAGTTAAAACAAAAGTCTCATCTGCTGACATCATATCTTCTGAAAGAATCCATGCAATACTAAATAGCGAGATTCTCAAAAGAGATCGAAAAACAAGTGACTTGGCCCAAACTTAACCGTGATGGAGAGTATAATCAGGTTCTGTTCGTGATGTTATCTATTCTTTTCTACTCTAGGCACATTTCGCCCGGCGTGCTAACGTTCCTTATTTCGTTATTGCCCACAAGGGGCGAAACTTAGAAGGGACAAAGACAGACAAAGGGATTAAGTCGATTACATCGACCCCAGTTCGTAAATGCTACTTAATTTATAGACCCCGAAAGGATGAAAGACAAAGTCGACCTCGGCGGAATTTGAACTCAGAACGTAACGGCAGACGAAATACCGCTAAGCACTTACTCCGGCGTGCTAAATGCTTCTGCCAGGTCACCGCTTTCGTGATGCTATTTATTGACTCGAAACAGCAAATAGGACTCCTTTACTTGGCTACAGAAGATGTAGGAAGAATAGCAAGTATTCATTGTATGTCTTTAAATATATATCAACCACATTTTGTCATACACCTTTAATATAGTGAGCTGTTGACGGTCTACTTCAATATTTTAGCTGAAAGGAAATATTCCGAACGGTAATTACATTTTACTATCTTTATAATGTATTGTTAGATGCGTGTCATTATTTATTACCAATAAATACCCATATTTTATGTGCCTTGCTTCCGTGTACAATTATGATCAACTCTGGATTCATTTCATACTTATTCGAACTCTTTATGTCCACTGACTATAAAATACTTGCGAAAGATTAATTAGCTTTAACGCTTTGTTTCTTGTGTATTCTCTACTTTCGCAATAACGTTTACATAAAGTTGCTTATTCATAAGTCAATATATGTGAAGTTTGTGAAGTTTTCTCAGCTTGTCATTACAGCATTTGTATACCTTAATGACGATTATCATCAATCATCTTTATCATCGTCAAAATTATCATCATCATGAAAATTATTATCGTTGCCGTCAACACAATCTTTACCATCATCTTCATCAACATCATCATACACAGTAGCTGCAACGCCAGCATAAAGAACACTAGTACCAGCATTAACACAAGCCAGTGAGAAAACATTTGTGTGTTTGTTGATCATACTAAAACTATTAGCCAATCTTCTTCAAAATTTCACGTTATTGATTTACAGAAAGACATAGTGGATAACATGCACTCTATCTGAAAAATGAAAAATAATGACAGGCTGGAATTTCTTTTCGATCATAGGACTACTTCATCGGATAAACAACATTAAACCAACTTTATCATATAATAATGAATAATAATCAATTATACCAATATGATTATTATACTGACTTTCTATTATGGGTTTTCCATAACCTGTGTTATATATACATTTGGTACTGAGCCAATTTATAAACTCTGATGAGAAACTCAAAGTTCCCACGCCGCACATGTATAAGTATGTATATTTTGCACTAGTGTTTCAAAAAAGCTACACTCGTCTGTATTTAGGATAGAAATATTACCACAATTGTAATAATATACATGGACTCGCTATTTTGAACATAGGTCAGAAAGGAATATCCTCGTAGTTATTTGGATGTTATGCTGAGTACGTTAAGCAGCTAAATAGACTTTTCTTGTGGGCTCGTAATCTCCAAGTTATTACAGAACATTTTATAAATATCAAACGACGACTTCTGATATAAGTTTCGTGCATATAAACTATGTGCTATAGAAGCAGCTTTAACAGTTTGAACTTAACATCTCGCCAACTGGAGTCTAATTCATGCCAAAATAAAAAAACATAAGTTTCTCTTAAAGATACTATAAGACTACTCGCATATTTATTAACACGTCGTCGTAAAAGGAACACACTGTCGTCATAAAAAGAAGATGGTATTCATAAAAGAAGAAGGTATTCATAAATGAAAGAATGTATTCTCCTATGACATACACAATTGCGACCAACATATATTGTCTCTGAAACTAACTAGACATGTTACGAAGAAATATGCGGATAATCATTCCAGCTTTCGCTGCACACGGTTGAAACAAGAAGGGTGGTTTGAAGATATTACAGCAATCCTTAAGTACTGACAAACTTTCTGTATACTTTGTCTTTTCTTTGTTCGAATATAAATTTGGTTTTGATTAAACTCAAAGTCAAATATTTTACGAAAGGAGACAAATTGAATGATATCAACACCAGTATGTAATAGATAATTATTTCGCGCTTTCTTGAGATTATGCAAAGCAATTCAATATAAAGGCAAGCACGTTTCAAACTCAGGATTACTATTTTATTACATGGAAATATTCAAATAAAATATTTGAATATAATGAAAATCTGTAGTATTAGCTTTGGATATTAAATTAATTTATTAGACATTTTCTCTGGTCAATCAATCAACTATTCTCTTTCGCAAGTCCATTGAGTTATTTCATTTAAAATTATATTTGAGTAAACATAGATTTATGATTTAGACAACGAAAACTCTCCTATCTTTCTACCTGACAATAAAATATTTGAGTTGCAACTTCAGTGCAGCATTTATTGGGTATACAGATGTTTTATCTGGACATCCAAATAGAGTATGTTCAATTTAGCGCTGAAAGACAAAGCAATTACTCATTAATTGTGTTTTAGTACTAGTATCATACCACTCTATGGAAATATGTGATGATCGATTTCTTTATTGACAGCTGTAACTCCAGACAAGGCAAAGAGTTTATTTCAGCTGGAAGATACGAAGTCCCTAGCTATTGCCTGGTTGCCATTCTAAATTTGAGCAAAGAAGAACTTCATTAAGAATTATTAAAATATTTACAGTATCTCTAATATAAAAGCGTCTATAAATATATACAAGGGAGATTTTTGTAAAAAATTCACTTTGCCTTGTGCAAAACCTTTCATTTCTTGTGTAACTCGTAGAGCAGCTGGTTAATCCATGGACACAAAAAATCGGAGTACAAGCGAAGTTTCGATAAAATTTATCACTACTACCCTTCTATGTATATTTTACCATTATACATAAACACCGATAGATCAGTGGAACCACTGATGTAATTTATCAGCACACCTCATTACCTCATGATAAAACAGATCATTGGGTGAGTCTGAACACAACAACTCTAAATCCGACAGGGACACTGTCACAGAATCTCACATAAATGAGCTGATGTTGTTTCCCTTAAGTTGGATTCATATATACATACTTTATTTAATTTCACTTAATATTAAGTCACGTGTTAAACAAGCACAATTTCGACATATATATATATATATATATATATATATATATATATATATATATA
>NC_068990.1:3699522-3702265 GCF_001194135.2 Octopus bimaculoides
TATGTATGTATATATATGTGTGTGTGTGTGTGTGTGTGTGTGTGTGTGTGTGTGTGTGTGTGATAATGTATATATATTAAATATATATTGTGTGTGTGAGTAACGGCCAGCGAGAACGCCAGATACATATCAGCCATTTTGGATCTTTTCAATATCGTGAACTTGGAGACAAATATTTTAATTATATATTACCTAAATTGTGTATCCCAGAATTTTAGCCTGCCGGGCGGCTATTTAAAAGATCAATGAATATTTTACTCACTTTTTTTGTATATCAGAGATGACGAATTCTTCTCCGAGCATGTGACTGGCTGCATGTATTCACCATTGGTTAGGCCCCCAAAACCGTAAATTCGCTGGAACGAATTCTCTTTCCCTACATCTTTCTCTCTCACTTTCGCGCGAACACTGATAAAAACTGTTTTCAACGCAGCAAATCCATAACAGATATTTTCTCGTGACAAATATTGCAGTTACTCCCTCTAATTGGCAGTGTGTCTACGAGAAGTATTCTTTATAGATGCCTAATTTAATTAAATACTGCTTCTATTGTGTATACCGGATGATAGATAGACAGACAGACAGACAGATAGATAGATAGATAGATAGATAGATAGATAGATAGATAGATTACATAGATTAGATAGATAGATAGATAGTCATCCCTACTTCCTATTAACGCTAAAGCATATCTTGGGTTGTTTGCCAATTTGCCGGAAACACGAAAAATTAATGAGTCATCATTATTAATTTTTCTCACCCTATACTTGATCCCACTCTACTTTTTTGTGTCTTTTATAAGGTTCCATTATTGAGATATGTTCTCATCCTATTACATCCAAACACACTTAACTTCTTTATCCAATTAGTATTGTTGCTTTCTGTTTCTTGTCATGCATAATTAACATGACTTCTTCAATCATTCCTTTTTCTTTTTTCACATTAGTCTTCTTCCTTAATTCTTTGCTGGTAATAGCTTCATAATTCCTACGTCTTGTAATTCCAATGAATTGGCTTTCATTTCTTTTCTCTTCTATTTTATCTTCGTTCCTTCGCAAAATAGCAAATAATTCTAGGATTAAATTGCTGCTGCACTTTTGACACAAAAACACAAAGTTATAGATTATTTCAAGCAACTACTACACTTTACAAGTGAACGAGGAGGCGTCTACATCATGGCAGCTCGAAACAGCAGATGATTCGTTCTCAGATTACATCCTATTGTCTGAAAATTTGCGGAAGGCCTTGCTTGATGTAGTATTAGACACGTATCGGATGGAGGAAGATGTGGTCTACACAGAAATGCCATTAATCTCAATAAGGCCGGATTGAGGCTAGTACGGTCATTTGGGGGAATAGGAACATTTTGGTGAATAGGGACAGAAAATTAGAATGCCGATATCAGCATAGTAAGAGCACTGGTCTACAGCTGATCTGATGCGCCTGGAGCATTGATAAGACATACCAAATTTGCCAGGCCCGCAATAAATATTTTGCCTCGCTTATCCATACTATACAGATTTTTTTAAATCCTTTCAAATTTCATACCTAATGTGTCTTACCAATTCTCTATCATCCAGGGACATCAAATCGGTCAGAGGACCAGAGTTCTCGCCAAGGACATCAGAATTTTAATTTTCGTTTTTTTTTTGTTTTTTTTTGTTCCCCCCGATTCTCCAAGATGTCCCTATTCCTCCCAAACCCCTATAATAACAGTAGCAGCTACCAAATTTTCATCAATCTGTAGGTATGTTTCTATACCTCGAAACGTCTTAAATTAATAACAGAACAGATGCACTCCAGCTTAACATTTGTATTTTTAAAGATAGAAAGTGTATTCAGACCAAAAAAATAATTGCTGTATCACTTTACAATTATGAAATACCGCAAGACGTTGATGTGAAAATTGATGCAAAGCAGTCATGCTCAACATGGATTTGAAATACATTTACCGTCGTAATCGAAATTTGCTTCAAAAATACAATAACTCTCATTCCAATTATATTCATTCTAATATTTATATTTCTATGTTGTTGTTCTTACTGTTGCTGTGATTGTTGCTGCTATAAATATTCTTAATCACGGGGAAAGCGCTATATAATTATACATACATGAGAGCACATATACGTATCGCTTACTTTCAGTTACTTTTTTTCTTTTGCTTACTCTTTCTTTCTTTGTTTTCATTTCTCCCTCTCGTTTCAGTCTTGACTTTCTTGTTTGTTGCTCTCCCATTTTCTTCCATGACCGCAATTTTCTTCCCCTTTTATACTAAATTATTCATTTATTCTCTTCTTTATTTTCCCATTCCCCATATACCGACTTTAATTTTAATTTCTAATTCTTATCTCTATTTTAATTCAAATTATCACTTGCAACATTTTATTTTCAATAAGTGCCTTCTCAGTCTTTCTATTTGTATATCTGTTTCTATCAGTCTTAATGTTTCTATATATTACAGTTACAGTCAATCGTTTCCATCAGAAACTATCCCTTTATTTAAAAACAGTAATTGCTCTACTTAGTCAGCGTTAAATGTTTATTCGATGACTTGATAACAATGTATATTTATATATATTTATAAACCATTTTCTAAATAGTCACAACTGTCTGATGATTGGTTTCGCGGAACTCAGAGTAGTCTTTTCGGCTTCAATAAAACACTATCTATCTATCTATCTATCTATCTATCTATCTATCTATCTATCCATATATTATATATATATATATATATATATATATA
>NC_068990.1:3702454-3704673 GCF_001194135.2 Octopus bimaculoides
GGGGGGGGGAAACCTATAGATAGATAGATAGATAGATAGATAGATAGATAGATAGATAGATAGATAGATAGATATAAGGTAGTGTTTTGAGATGTGGGGTGGTGTTACGTTTTGTTCCCCTTAGTGTTTTAATGCCTAATTTCTTGGCACGCTTAATTCCATTATCTATAAGTGGAGGTGGATATTGTCTTTTAGTATTGTTCTAAGGTCTTCAAGGCGGAGTTCCCGGGTATTTCCCTCAGACATTATTTTGCAAATCCGTTTTGCTAAATTAAAGGGCATATTTCTTTTGATGTGTTTCGTGGGCATGAGCTAAACAGAAGATATTGTTTCGAGTCTTTTGGTTTATGATAAATGTCAGTTACGATTTGGTTGTTGACATTTTTTCTCATAATATCTATGACAGAGAGCTGATCTCTACTATATTCCATCGTAAATTGAATGTTAGGGTTTATATTATTTAGTATTCATTTAAATTCTAAAAGTTTATCAATGGTCTCATTCCAAATGATAAAGCAGTCATTGACATATCTTTTCCAGTTTTCACTTATATACCGGTGAAATGGATGTCGATATATTTGCAGTGACACTTCATATATGGGGAATTCAAAATAGCCCCTTATTAGGTTCACAAGAACAGGGGCTGCTTTCGTTCCCATCACAATTCCACAATTATGATGATAGTAGGTCTCATCAAATAGGTAATAATTAAATTTAAATTTTAAAGTTTCAATAATAAAACCCTGGTTTAATATTGTTTCTATTCCATAGCCATGTAGAATATTGGTGTAAAGATTAATAAGATCGAAGGAAACCAATATTGTCTGTTCATTAGTTGTTATTGCTATGTACTCTAGCATATCTAGATCGCCTCTAACGTACCTTTTGATAAATTTCAGAAGGGTTTCAGTAAGTTGTCTAGAAAATTGCTTAGGCGGTGGGCTTCACAGGCTGGACCAGCTATAATGGGTCTTAACTTTAAATCTTCTGGCGCTAGGATATTTATGCAGTTGCCTGATGATTTTTTGCAGGCTTCATTAACTATCTTGCTCTTGTGTAATTTAGGCTGGCCGTAAAAATCTTGGTTTACATTTGAAGTTCGTGAAATAGTATCTTTCTTAGTAGTCATCTAGTGTTTTATTCCTACTCTTAGTGGGAGATAATTGCTTCTGTTTTTCACCAGTGATTCATCCTCATTGTCTTTAATTTCATTCTGGTTAGATATTCGTAAGGTTGGGATAAATTTTAATCCTTTAGCTAGTATACTGAATTTTGTTGCAAACAGAATTTTCTTTGATAAATTAATTACTGTGTGTTTCTCCTGTGTGTTCTTGTTTCTCTCCACTCGGTCTAAAAAATGTTTACTGTAATTATTAATTGTATTAACATTGCTGTGAGGCTAGTCTTGCAGTCAGAGTAAATTGGTTGGAAGTTCGTGGTTCGGGTTTCTTCGGTGGTATAAATTGTCCGAGTTCTTAATTAAGTTTGTTGGTATAAATTGTCTGAGTTCTTAATTAGGTTTGTTGTCTGGGTAAATAGGCTGGAATTCCGTAGGTCGAGTTTCTACGATGAGGGTGAGAAGAAGCCCCTTGGATGTATCTAGTTTCTAGGGAGAAATAATTATTCCTAACCCTTGGTTAGTTTATTCTAGTATTTCTTATTAGTGAGTTGCCTCTTTTCCGAGATTGAGAATGATTTACGTATGTGTACGTGTGACTGTGTGAGAAATAGGGTTTCTATATAAGCGATATTTTTTCTGCTTCTAAAGCTTGTATTAAAATAGAGACATTTCCTAGCTACAAATCATACTAAACTTCTTCATTTCATTTATCGCTCTACACAACACGTACAGTACATCGTTATGAGAACGGCGAACAAGTTCATGCAGAATTGATACTGAGTTACTACTTAGCCGTTCGTTAACACGTGAAAACGAAATGAATGGCAAAAACACGATTTCCTTCACCACTTGTGGAATCAATGCATGTGTTCACTAATACAAACTGTTACGCACGAAACGTAAAGTAATCGACTATAATTATTGTCTTAATGCATTGGATAAATAGATAATATGATATTTTTTTTAATTCTTATCATTGATTATTGGAAGGAGGCGAAATGTTTCAATGCGGGCTGGATCATACTGTTTCGTTTATCGATTAAATCCATATCTTGGTATATTTACACCTATATTTACGTATATATGAATATATATATAT
>NC_068990.1:3704683-3710339 GCF_001194135.2 Octopus bimaculoides
ATATATAACATATGCAACTACTTTATATAATAACGTACACAAGGACACACACATATGAATATTTTATATGTATGTATGTATTTATACATGTACATATATGTATGTGTGTGTATACATATGTATACGATACTTTATATCTATATATTATAATATACGAAATATATTTCCATACATAGTTTCTCTAAAATGATTTATGTATTTTAACTTCTACAGAGAACATGTAGCTCTGAAAAATTGAAAAGTTAAAGTCAAGAGATTAAACTAGTCGATCAACATCCAACTTTATTGAAGTCAGAAACTCACAATTTCTATAGGATTCGTGAATGATCTAATCTAAATATTCTATGTAATGTTTATATCCCCAAAATTCGTTTAGCTAGTTCAAATTTATATTCTAATATAGATATAATAACATTTATACACTCTATACTGGGTTTCATAATCAGATTTGACGGCTTTTGTGAATTGTCTGGGTTATATTACTAGTTACTCGGTTATGTGTGTATACCTAACTTCGATATTATTTGATAATGTAGCAGACTAAAGGAGTGTATTATACAATTACGTTTACAATCAAAATTTACTGAGACTCCCAGGGTTGGAAATATTGTCCAGGTAGTTTCTAGCGTGTGATATAACTTGCACAACGATCAAGCCTCCTACTTGCTTCGGCGTTGAGACAGCTAAGAAAGGCATTCTTGGAGTCCATCCAAATTGACTAATGTTCTGTCTAGACTTTTCTGATTGAATTCTTTTTGCTAATTTCAGTCATAGGAGTATGCCCACACAAGGGTCACAACCTCGAAAAGATTTTGATCGATTATATTGATACAAGTCTATTGATTACTACATATTTTATCGAAGATATTGAAACATTGTTATTATAAAAATACAATAACAATAAAAAAATTAAATTAAAATAATAAATTAAAAAAACATTATTATTATTATTATTATTATTATTATTATTATTATTATTATTATTATTATTAATGCGTATTTATATCTGAGACTGACAGATTGTGTTGAATTATACAAAATTACTCACGACGCTTATTCGATAGTATTGGCAGCGGATTTAATTAAATAAATCCTTTCTTAAAGTACATGATTTTGTTTCTAGCTTCGAAGTATTTCTTACCGTTTTTGTTAAGAAATATTCATTATTTTTGTTGTTATCCTAATTGTTGTTATTGCAGTGTGCAACGTCGAATTGGTAGAATCGTTTGAACATCAGGAAAATTGTCTTGAATTATTTGAGCGGCTTCTAGGATCAAATTCTCCGAAGTCAATTCTGTTATTCATTTTTCAAGTATCCATGATATGAAGTACCAGCCGTGTACTAGGGTCAGTATAATTGACTATGCCTCCACCCAAGTCAAGTCAGCGAAATGTAATTTTTATTTGTGTGTCAACGCTGGATTTCTTAATTAGTGCAGTTGATTGCAAAATCAGTGAAGTAACTTTCAAACGGTCCGTGTGGTATTTAGGTAGTTTGCTTCAATCAGCTCCGCCATTATTCGACCACGACCGGTTTCATGCATGAATATTTTTCCACAGACTGCTAGATCACACACTTAACAAAATGCAATAGAGTGAATAATAGAGAGTAAGTCAGATATTACATGTATAATACACATATATTACATGTGTAATTCATATCTATAATGTGAAAATATCTTATAGTCAGCAAAAGTGAATAAAATACGAATAAACTTTTAAAATTTATTCTTTTTAGCGACCCGGTACTAAATGATCCACGGTTTGATAGGGGTTCACGGGTCGGTGATTGGAGACCCCTGCATTAAATCATGAAATTTAACTTAACCATTAGCAAATGTGCAAGTAGACCAACCACTCATTCCGGGTGTTGATGAAATAATTACCAAACAATTACATGACCGAAGCAATCAATATTATGTAATTTGTTGCAGTTTTTCATTTATTTATTTTGGCTTGTGGGTAATTTCACCAGTCTCAAAGGTATTTAATACTATCAACAGCGTCATAAATTCTTCGGCATCTTTAACATCATCATAATATAACAGTTGACTTATCATCACCATAATTATCATCACCATCATGAACAGCATACCATCATTACTAATACCAACACCGCCACCATCATCAGCATCATCGTCATCATGATCATCCTCATCATGGTCATAGACATCATTAACATCATCAATGTCACCATCATCAAAATCATCATCATCGTCATTATCAACATCGTTGTCTTCGTCGTCGTCGTAACGTCATCGCAATCATCGCTATATTTATTGCCGCTCTTTTATCATCATTGTTGTTAAAGAGGCGATCCGGCAGAATTGTTGGCACACCGGCTGAAATGCTTCGCGGTATTTCGTCTGTCTGTACGTTCTGAGTTCAAATTCCACCGAGGTTAGCTTTGCCTTTCATCCTTTCGGGTCGATAAATTAACTATCAGTGAAGTACTGGGGTCGACGTAATCGATTCATCTCCTTCTCTAAAATTGCTGCCCTTGTGATAAAATTTGAACCATTATTATTGTTGTTGTTGTTTATTTATTTATTTATTTATTACTTATAGAAACCAATTATCTGTATGTTGATCAATGCACCCCAACGCGAGGAACATAAATAATATTTTGTTACTTTGTATTTTTCTAATCTTATTATTTGTTGATTGATTGCAAACTACTAATCAGTAATTTCTAATTGGGTTTCAAATAATTAACGTTTTAAGAATCCTTTCTCTCTCTCTCTCTCTCTCTCTCTCTCTCTCTCTCTCTCTCTCTCTCTCTCTCTCTCTCTCTCTCTCTCTCTCTCTCTCTCTCTCTCTCTCTTTCTCTCTTTCTCTCTCCCTCTCTCTCCTGATGTAATTACTGAAGACCAAATATTTGAAATTTCACGGCTCGAAGTACCACAAGGATACCCGAACCCAAAATACAATAAAATAAATATCTTAACAAGATAATTAATTTTATCGACTTGAATGACGTATAAACCTGAAGACAACAAAGTTTTACGTAGTCGCATGAGTTAAAAGAAAACGCGACTAAATTTCCTTGTGTAACCCTAAAGACTGCAAGTATCTGTTAATGTAATCATACCTGTGTGAGGACGCATGGCCTATAGGTTAGGATGTTGTACGCGAGATAATAGTTTCAATTCCTAGACCGCGTTCTCCGTTGTGTTCTTGAGCCAAACATTTCATCCCGCATTGGTCTGTGATCACTTTGACATGTGACGTGTGGTACATTGGGCACCCGTTCGGGCAATGTCGATTTGATGGAGAGAGAGAGAGTGAGCTAATGTGCAGCATTATTTGATCATTATAAACAACTCATATTTGTGCAGATCGTTCGGCAAAAGCTGAACATTTGTGCGTTGTCTTCGATGGGAGAATCCATCACCTACACCTGTAAAGATAAGATGGCCATAGCCAAAATAATTTTTCCAAAAGACATAGGACTAAGTAGCAGCTAAAAGGTATTAACTTCGTGTAATTTCTAATTAAAAAAAAAAGTATATCAAATGTTTTTATCTTTTGGAGAATTTCTTTTCCTACATAAAGGATTCAATCGTGTTGATGCTGTTGCTCTCCTTGATCTCATTATTGTCCTTGATCCTATCATTGTTGCTGTTGTTTTTTTTTTCTCGGGTTTGCTATTATTATTATTGTTGTTGTTTGAAATCGGTGAGCTGGCAAATTTGTTAGCACACTGACAAACAAGTTTAGTGGCATTTCTTCCGGCTCTCAACATTCTGAATTCAAATTCCGCCGAGGTTGACTTTGTTTTACATCCTTTCTGAGTGTCAACAAAATATGAACCGGTCGAGCATTGAGGGCGATCTAATCAAGTGACATTTTCTCCCCACCCCCACCAAAGAAAGCAAGCCTTATGTAGAAGGAATCATTATTATTGTTCTTGTTGCTGTGAATTCTACCGGAATCAAACACGCCCGAGCAGACCTATGAAGAAATTGTTTAGAGCCCAGACGATCTTTATATTTTTTCTTAATCGAAGCATGTCCTTCCTCAAACAACGTGAGTAGGGGTGACATTCGAACATTATACATGGCAGATCGTAGTTCAGCAGGGAAGAAAGATGTTTGCTAATTAGAAATAAAATATCAAATCCACTTCTCAAAAAAAAGGGGGAAATTACAGGTAACCAGCGAATTATTACTGTTCGTTACGTAAAATGCATGAACAAAATATTCTCTATTGAATATTACTTCATTTTTACAACCAAACAAGAGTGTCAGTTAAGCGGTCAATCCACATAACTACATCTAAACAAGCAACCCGTTCTAAAATCACTCTATAGACTCCTAAAATAAAATGTAGAATGTTTTAGATATATGAAAGTAGTTGTAATTCTTATAAGTGGAATGTCGTTAGTCATAAATGAGCTCGATAAGAGCCGATCTGGATAGGACAAGAGCAACCACGCTATTCTTCCGATAAAATTTTGGAAAAGCTCATTAATCGTTCCTATCTTAAACTGGAATCAATGGTCTTTTATCTCTGTTGCTCACAGAGTGAGTTTCAATCTTCACCCGGAAAAATTTTCTCAAAGAGAATATTCTTTTCTATTCTGTTTTATTATTATTATTATTAATTTTATTATTATCATCATCATCATCAGCATCATTACTACTACTACTACTACTACTACTAGACACAACTACCCATGCTTACAAATTTCCACTCGTTTTCACGCAACAAATTTTATTAAAAGGTACGTCAAGATGAAAAGAGATATCAGTCAATGTCGCCCCAGACGTTGCTGTCAGAACATGAAGGGTTGTAACAAATATCAGAAGCCATCTTGTCTAACGCTCAAACAGTCCTTCCAGAATTGCTACCCTTTTATCGCCCCATACCCCCACCGAAAAATTAATAAATAGATTAAAGTAAAAATTGCCTTTATTGGGATTTGAACTCAGTGTGCAGAAATTCGGAACAAATACCGCAAGGCATCTTACCCGATATTCGAACGAATTTGCCAATTCACCGCCTTTTGAGTAGGAATAACACTTGACAAAATACCTCTCTATTTCTATCTATCAGTTCTTTTTCCATTATTATGTCTAGTGACCATCAACTGCATGACGTTTATCCTTACTGTCTTATCTCCCACGATCACCTTCCACACACTTTACTCGCCTCTATAAACAGCATTCCAATACATTTAATTCCAGTGTAGGCTTCGATAAATATGTTGGTATCCATAATTCATTTTACGGTACATCAGCATACGAAGAACACTTCTATTTTCAAATGTTGATGAGACATTACTAACGGAGATAAGAAAAATAGTGATAGCTATTTTATCTGTTCCACTGACAAAAAGAGTGAACAAGATCATGAAAAATCTTTCATTTCTTCATAGGACATTATTGCATTTAGGACTGACACTAAATTTCCTTAGAGATCTCAAGACTTCAAAGACAAATTACATACTTTATCAGGAAAGAAATACGAAATTTCATGCATCAAGGAGTACTTTTTATTTATTTATATATTTTCGCAAAGTCCCTGTAGGACGGTTATCTATTCCAAATATCTTCAAAACTATGCATTTTCTATTTCTCTCTCACATCCGTATTTCTTCGGCAGATTTATTGACCAACAGACTACCATTAACGTAATATATATACATACATAT
>NC_068990.1:3710492-3714602 GCF_001194135.2 Octopus bimaculoides
ATATATATATATATATATATATACATGTGTGTATAAATCGATAGATAGATATGCATTTATATATGTATATATATATATATATATATATATATATATATAGTCGCGTTAACAAAGGGATGTGGGTTCGAGACCCACGCGGATAGGAAAGCCTACTTTTTTTCTGTCTAGGGCTTATATGCCCCATTATTAGATTATTTTTTTCTTATTCACTGCACGGTGGTTGCTAATAGCTTCAGGCTTACATAAATACCATTATTATTTACAGGATTGTAAAACCCGGCGCCGTATAACAAAAACATTCGTACCGAAAGCATATATATATATATATATATATATATAAACCTCAAAGAAGTCAACTTCCTAGGCATTAATATGAATCTTAACGGAAGAAAATTCTACCCCAAAAAAAACAGGAGGCCTCGTACATTGACATAGGTTTCAACCACCCACCAGTAGAAATTAAACAAACAGTTAACGACATTAGCATACGGGTGTCCAGTTAATATGTTGACAAGGACACTATTAGTAAAGCTGCCCCATATCATAATGCTGCATTAGAAAGGTCCAACTATAAGAATAGCAAACACTACATTTAACCAAAGAAGACGTAGCCAGAGGAAAATCGTACGGTTCAATCCACATTATAGCATAAATGTAGCTAGTAACATAGCTAGAAAGTTCTTAAAGCTAATAGACAACCAATTCCCGCATTCACACAAATGTCACAAAATCTTCAACAGAAACACTGTTGAGTTAACTATTGTTGCCTCCCTAGTATAGGGTCAATAATGCTTAATCACAATAAACATAAGCATACCAGAAATACCCCAGAAAGGCTGGGAAATTTCAGATCCCCAAACCGCTGCCTTCTAAACAACTGTCTCGAGAAAGAACTCGTATAAAAGGCCAAGATCACGGACCCCAACGGAATACCAAAGACGTGTCTCGGAATGATGGGTAACACGTTCAAGATAAGTTGTATGCAACACCTTGCATTTATTCAGAGACAAAAACAATAAACATGCGACATCCCTATCAAATAAAATACGGTCATTGAAAGAAGGTGGAATCAGCAACCCCCAGATAGAATGGAAAATTATTGCTAAAGCCGAAAAATACAGAGGACGAGCCAAATGTGAAGTTTGTATTACTGAAAAATTAAATATTATACAATCAACAGACAACATCTTAAACATTAGGGATGAAACCTTCTCTTCCTGCATACATAAGCAATATTTTGCTCTCAAATGCTTTAAAAAAAACCTATAAACGAGGCTAAACTTACAAGGATAGCACTTTCAGTAACGTGAACACCCATAGCACACACACTTCATACCAGAAGAATAGGTCACAAACCTCACACAAAGAAAAAACAAGTCCCAATGACGTACAATCTCAACATACATGTACAAAGACACCATGCCCGAACAAAAACAAATAAATAATGCAAAAAAAAAATTAAGAAATTTAACAAAAAGGCAAATCCAAGGGGGACAACCTCCCAAAACGTCCGTCTAGAGTTTCCTTGATTCCTTGATTCATTCATTGTTTCATTTAGGCGAATTTACGAGAAATCACGTGAACGAAATGAGACTGTTCTCAAAAATGGAGACGAACACCTTTTCCCATGTGACCGGCTTGGAAAATTGTTAAGACACTAGGATATTTTCCTTCCCTTCTTAACATGAAACGAATGGTAACCTTAAATCACAAATAAAGAAATTTTTTTATCGACCAATGCGGTATTGAACGCGCATTTCATCATTCTACATTTACGTAAACATATATATATATATCTATATATATATATCTATATATATATATACTGCTTTTGTCGCTAATAGTACCTTCCTTCCCCCACAGACTAATAACAGGTTAATTATATATTTTTTCAACTAATTTTATTGTATTTTATAGTAGGTTATTTTAATTGCTTATATTATTTTATTGGATGTAACTTTCCATGCGTATTCCATACAATAAGGTTATCCTGAAATAGGAGTTACGGTGCTATTGGTACAATCCCAATAAACAACGTAATGCATGTTCTCGTCGATATAGCTATTGTGCCAATCTGCTTCTCTCTCTAAAAAAGGCTTATAAAAACATGAATGTAAGACAAAACACATCGACTTCTTACATACGCAGAAGGCCAGAAAATTTCTCTAGGTGTAGACGTTGGTTATGTAAACGCCGGTAGTTTGCTGATATTTTATTTTATCAAGTCAGAAAGAATTAACGCAAATTGGCTTCTAATTGAGTTTGAAGTTAAAGCATAAAACGTTGAAATATATTCCAAAGTATTTTGTCAAAAGCCCCAAGGATCCTGTCTAACCAAAGTTTTTTTTGACTATCCGAAAGAAAATACAACAATAACATCAAATAAAGTACATATAATATTCTTACATTATTTTATTAATGCAAGCCCTGACTGTGGTTTCCTTTTGCCTATTTCATGCAACAGAGCAACTTTGATATCATTCCTCATATTTCCAAGCTAATATTTAATCTAAAGCTGCGAGTTGACAGAATTGTTACTGAACTGGGTAAAATACTTTATGTAATGGGTTCAAGTCCCACCGAGGTTGGCTTGGGCTTTCCTTCTTTGGGGGGTCGATAAGATAAGTACCAGTTGATCACTGGGATCGATGTAATTCATTTAATCCCTACCCCAAAATTGCTGGCCCTGTATCAAAATTTGAAACCAATATTTAATCGTATATTCGTACAACTTAACAAATACCCCCTGGTGGATTGCACTATAGGGGATTGTCAGAGGTTTGGGTAGGGATATAGTAGGGTGTTATACCGGGTGATTAAGTGTCAGTCTCTTTAGCTGTTAAACCAACACATTGTCAATTCAGTTGTAGAATACTCTGGAAGTAAAGCACCAGAAGATAAAACTAATTCTGTTCTAAAAATCAGACCGAACAACCTGAAATCCTGGTTTCTAAAGACAATTTATTTTCTACTTCCTTTCAGTTTAACATCATTTGCTCGTGCGTGCACTTATTTATTTATGTATTTATCCAAAATTTAATGGGATTTCTTTTCTTTCGTCATTTTTTGCCATTAGTTTTTCAGAATATTCTTGACGAGTGCTAACATGTCAAACTCCTAAAGAAGGAATGTCTATGAGTTATAACGTTTTATCGTCTTTCTGTTTTTTTAATTTTGAAAGGCATTATTAGCTTAGGTTCTACTACTACTACTACTACTACTACTACCATTATACAGATCTACAGTAATATGTTCCTTTACGTGTCTGTAATTTCATTACTTATACTCGCAAGCAATTTTCTAAAGTATATTCGAGGCAAATATTTTAAAATGTATTTAAGATAACTGTCAGCAAAATGTTGTGCTATGATTGGTTAGAAATAGATCAACAAAAATAAGTACCTTGTGTTGGTTACTTTATATAGTAAATAGATAGATAGATAGATAGATAGATAGATAGATAGATAGATAGATAGATAGATAGATAGATAGATAGATAGATAGATAGATAGATAGACATACAGGCGGACGGACAGACGGATAGACAGACAGACAATAGATAGATAGATAGATAGATAGATAGACAGATAGATAGAGAGGCGGCATGGCTGTCCAAGATATGTATGCAAAATATAATATAGTTCTACTTTTATAATTTGAAATATTTGCCATACAATTTTAAAATATTTTCATCTATATTCTAGGTGAATAGCTGAAAAGCTGTTTTATTTGTTTAGCAAAGATATAGATGCAAGGAATGTTGTATTTAAAATATTGAACAAATATATTATCTATTGTAATGGTTATAGATTTAATATGTTTGTTGTCTGGCATTGTTAAAATCATGTTTGTAGTATTTGATACAATTATATAACTGTATATGTTGAAACCAATAATATCGAAATGTAGACATAACTAATACAAGAACTACTAAATAGAATAGTACGTAAAACTTTAGAAAGTCAATGAAAGATGGTTGCTGCTGTTCTTCATGTTTCTCTTGTTACTTTTTAAACCACGTTCATCATTGATTAAAGTCGTTCTATCCATAATCATCCCGTCTTCTTTCAAATGTCTAGACTTATATTATATAATATATATATATATATA
>NC_068990.1:3714675-3717975 GCF_001194135.2 Octopus bimaculoides
TATATATTAATATATAATTTCTTTCAATAAGGGTTTCAAATGTTGCCACAAGGGCAACAACTAGGGAGAGGGTATGAGTCGATGACATCGACCCCAGTGTTCAACTGGTGCGTATTTTATCGATCCTGAAAGGATGAAAGGTAAAGTCCACCTCAGCAGAATTTGAACTCAGAACATAGCGATGGGCGAAATACTTCTAAGCATTCTATTCAGCGCGCTAACGATTCTGCCAGCTCACCACCTTAATTCCTTTTAATAATAATCCTTTCCACTCTAGGTAAAAGGCCCGAAATTTTAGGCTAAAGGGCCAGTCGATTAGATCGACCCCAGTACGCAACTGGTACTTAATTTATCGGCCCGAAAAGGATGAAAGATAAAGTCAACCTCGGTGGAAGTTGAACTCAGAACGTAAAGACAGACGAAATACCACTAAGCATTCTGTCCAGCGCGCTAACGATTCCGCCAGCTGGCCACCTTGTTTTCTTTTAATAATAATACGGCATGAAAGACGGTCAGCTGACAGAATCGTTGGCACACTGGGCAAAATTCTGAGCGGCATTTCGTCCGTCTTTCCGTTCTGAGTTCAAATTCCGCCGAGGTCAACTTTACCTTTCATCCTCTCAGGATCGATAAAGTAAGTACCAGTTGGTCGCTGTGGTCGATATATCTACTTACTCCTTCCCTCGGACTTACTGACATTTTGCCAAAACTTGAAACCAATGTAGTATGGCATGATTAATTAATCAAATTTTACTGCGGTTTTTAAACAGACCTGTCGACCATATTGATGTTCCCTCGTTTCGCCCGAAAAATGGATATTCAGAGCGCATTTATTCACATCTCATGGGACCGGGAAGTGATAATTTGGAGAGCAGGTTTAGATATGAGAAAGTATTGTATCTTTCTATTGTCAGTTCAACGAACGAAGCATAAGTTTCTAAAATTACAAGTAATTTTATACGTAAATTATTCGCCATGTAATAAAAGCTTCTAAGCTTCTTATAAGTACTCTTCTGCCCTTCCTAAAATATGTTGTCTAATGAGCCAACAAGAATCATTTACTCAGTTGCTACTAAAAGTAGCTGCCTAACCTCTCTTAAACCAAACAATCGCCTTAATTAAAAGACATGCCACACTGGATAGTACACCTCAGTGGATACACACACAATCACACCACGCGCGTAAACGCTAATGACATCAGCAACAATGTCAATAATAAAATGATTCTTTTAAGGCATTCTTAAAATTTTTATTCTTTTAGTCATTTTTCAAAACCGATAGACACAATATCTCGGAAGTTTTTGATTATTCATTATCGAGACTCTGACATTTCTCGTCTTCATCTTATTCGATTCCACCCCAGATTTAATGTACTCGGTGATTTGAAAAATTTAATAAAAGGATTTATTTCTGTTTTAGCTGCAAACGACAAACAAATCTTGATGCTACTGCCAATCACTAAGCAAGCAAATTTTAGAGCAAAGTGTCAGTTTTTGCTTTTGTGTATTCTATTTAAGGGCGGAACCTTCACCTTGCATAAGGCAGCCATGAAGAGTTGCCTTTTAACTACTGATATACTTCGTTTATGTATTTGTTTTGCAAGATTCTTGATGTGAAATCGTATCTTCAAACAAATATTATTACGCTTTGGGATAGTCATCTTTTGCCAATTAAACACACGCACTATATATTTTATCTTCACTTTAGATTTATTGTTATTATTATAGTTCAGTAGTTTTATTTTTATAACGTGCTTTCACTTCACTACCGAACGCAGCTCTGTGTACCTTGGGTATGTACTGTGGTTTGCTGCGATGCTCTTATGGTTACTGTATTGAAAGTGTTGTTATTATTATTATTATTATTATTATTATTATTATTATTATTATTATTATTATTGAGTGAGAGAGCAGTGCATGCCATCAAAGTGACACTGGGGTAAAATATACGAACCCCAATTTACCCATTAGCTACTCGTCTGATAATTGCCTTTCGACTTTGCCTTTCATCCTTTCGAGATCGATAAAATAAGTACCAGCTGTGTACTAGGGTCGATATCATCGATTATCCCCGTCCCTAAATAGTGTCTATAGTAGAAAGGATTATTATTGTTATTAGTTTCAAATAAACTAATAATAATGATAATGAAGCTGAAGTGAAACTCAAATATATAGAGTGTGTTTTTAATTGGCCAAAAACGATTATCCCTAAATATAACAATATAAATTCTCTTATACTGAGATGTCAATTTTTCTTAACCAATACTTTTACAATTTATCTATATCAGAAGATTTCCATGAGGATTGTCATTAGGTGTTCAATAACAGCCATTTAGGCTGAGTTAATTTGTCTTTCATTGTCCTGAGATCGATAAACTAAATATCGATATAACAAAGTGTATATCAATGACCTACATTTGAGTTATAATTTGGCAGCTATGTATGTACGAGAACGAATGAGTAACTCCCGCTTATATTATTCAGTCGGATGTGGGGGAAATAGTTGATATTTTGGTGAAGAGCACAAATATGTTGAAATTATATGGATAATTTAGAAAACAGTCCAAAACAGTGAATTAATATACTTGTGAAATGTTTGATGATAGAGAGCATAACTAATTGTGGTCGATTTAATGGATTGTTTTCTCCTGAATAACTGTTATTATGGTAATGTTGAAAATTACTATTATGGATATCGGTATTGTTGGTTTTGTTATAGTTGTTGTTATATCTATATATCTTTATTTTTTATTATCTAACAGAATATCGTTAGCCTATGACTGTTATGACAGAACTTTACTTTTTTTAATTATGCCATGCTATATTTAGTGACTGGTTTCCTCGCTCCTCATTTTTGAAAGACATTGCAATGAGAGTATATAGTGATCTGTCGTCAGGCTTTCTGTTCTAGAGTACCACAATCTCTTCAGCATTACGGTTTTCATTGATGTTTTCGAAGTTATTTTTGCTACATTTAGGTACGATCGAGCTGAGCCTTCTCCCTCTTGCTTTTTCCATCTTCTTCTCTCATTCGCCTTCTCATGCTAACACTGCGTTCCACCAGCACACCCCTCCTACTTCTGTCCCATCCACACCTTCTCCACTTCAGTCTGTTGTTACCATTTCATCCCCCTCGTAAGAGGATGAAATGTTAACATTTAATCTAAAGTATATATATATATACCCAGAACTTCGATTTCTATACACACACATATAAATCAATGTATGTGTGCGTGTACATATCTATGTACGTAAGTATATATATACATACATATGTATATATATATATATATATATATAT
>NC_068990.1:3718174-3720848 GCF_001194135.2 Octopus bimaculoides
ATATATATATATATATATATATACACACACATGTGTATATGTATATACATATGTATGTAAATTCTCAATCACAGGATAATGCCTCTCTCCCCCTCTCTCTATCTATCTAAATCTATCTCAATCTAACTTTCTCTATACATCTAACTCTTCTCTCCCGAGTAAATTGGATGTAGACATTCCTGGAGAAGAAATGTCCTCCACCAGATTTGAAGCACCCGAGCCATATCGTTCAGGATGGCGTCCCCATCCCGCTAAACGTGTTCAAGGTACAAGGGAAGGATAACTACCCAGAAGTATATTATGTTCTTTGCTTAAGATGCAGTTTGAAGGAAATCCAGTGGCTGTCACCTGTCGTTAGCGAGACGATTGAGGGAACACCCATATATAATATCCTGTAGAGCATAAAGAAAATATGACAATATTAAAGTTGGGTGTTTAAATGCGCTGAAGATCTATGAATGTTTAAAAATGTAATGAATTAAAATATGACAAGTATGAAGTTTTAACATAAAGGACATAACAACCTCTTTAAAGAATACATTCCAAAGAAGATGTGTGTGTGTGTGTGTGTGTGTGTGTGTATGTGTGTGTGTTTGTTTGTGCGTGATTATGAATGTGTGTGTGTGTTTGTTTGTGTGTATGTATGTGCGTGTATGTGTGTAAATATATTCTAAAAGAATCATCAAGAATAGCTGCAATATAGACTAAGCATACGGGTAGATGTGAGATAAGATAATTTTCAACGTATTTATATTTAATGAATCTACAGTAATTTATTGAAAGCTCTCTGAATGAAAGTAAACAGATTTAACAATACACTTAATATAAACAGAAGGTATAGTCGAATAATTTGTTAAAATTCTGAAAGGAAGAAAAAATAACCATTCGATTAAATTGGCCCAGAGTTAATATCGATACAATAGTTTCTATAGAATAATACATGCAAATTTATCAGTTAGCTGAGAAAGACCCTCAACAGGGAAACGTAGTATTCAGTAAATACAGGCAATAGCATTAGATACAGTTCGTACAGTACGAAGCATGTACTTTGCAATTCATGTATAGATTACCGAGTTTTATTGACGCTGCAGGTAATCTGTAAAGTTAGAATATGAATAGTCTCCCTAAACGCTGTCGTATAAATACATATCAGAACAGCCACGTATGCGTGTGTGGGTTTCTACATGTAGTGTATTCGTGTCTGTCTCTATGTATACACATACACACACATATGTATCTTGTGTGCGTGTGTGTGCGTGTGTGTGTATGTGTGTGCTTGTGCGTGAGTGCTCATACGCCTACATGTATGGTAGCCTCTCGCGTCCAAGGGAGACACTTTCTCAACAACCAGCACATATTCGTTTATAGTAATCCAATATTGATACTACATATTAGCGCTCTGTCTCCATCAGATCGATATTACCTGTACAGGTGCACGGTTTTCCACACGTCATGTGTCGAAGTGGTCGCAGAGCAGCGTAAAATGAAGTGTTTTACTCAAGAGCACAAAGCACCGTCCAACATGAGAATCGAACTCGCGATCTCGCGGCCGTATGTGCAACACTCTAGCATCTAGACAGTGCACTCTCGTATTCATATGTGTGTGTGTGTGTGAGAGAGAGAGAGAGAGAATGTGTGTGTGTGTGTGTGCGTGTGCGCGTGTGTGTGTGTATGTGTGTGTGTGTGTGAATGTTTTGCGAGGGTGAGGAGACTTACAATCACTAGATCATAGTTTCAATTCCTGGACCGGTGGTGCCTTGTGTTTTTGAGCAAAATACTTCATCTCACGTTGCTCTGCTATCATTTTGATACCTAACGTGTGGTACACTGTGCACTTCTATAAACAATTTCGATTTGATGGAAAGAGTAACCTAATATACAGCACAAATATTTGATCGCTTTAAACAAATAATGAACAAACACTTATATAAAGAAATATAGCATTTATATCATCTACAAAAGATGATGTATAAACATAACCTTCATATAACTATAGAAGCAAAAATATGTTCCACTATATTTCGTTACACCTGTTTCAAAAGTCCAGTTACTTGTTGATGCAACGTTGTGTATTGTTAACAGATGTGCAATAATACACACACAAGCAAATAGAAATCATTATGAAAACGTAAATTTAAAACATGGTGTAGAAGCGCCAAATCTTTTTTTTGGAAAGAGCGATAAGGCGGTGATTCATCTAGTAGTACACCAGTATTTAAGAACATCGAGACATCAATAATAACGATGAGGTTAATGGTGACAGAGAAAAGCTGGTAGAAATGAAAGCTGTGAGATGTAGAACGTTAAGATGTAAAAAAATATCAGGAATACAATAGAATACCGAATCTTTGTAAAAATAGAAGATATAATAGAAAAAAGATAAAGGGGGCATATTTAGGAGAGGTGAGACTAGTCATGACATGTCATAAATAAAATTTTGGGCAGGAACTGCGCGTACTAGACGATACTCGTCTGCCAATATTATAAATATGTGAGTTTTTATGCAGCATGCGTCAATATGATAGGTGTTCACAAAGTAAATAATGCAAAATTCGGCATTCTGAAAGAAAAAAAAGGTTGTCCTTTGGTATTAATAGTGTCTCTGTCGCTAATAATTATACATGTAAGCGTGTGTATGTACTTATATATATATATATATATATATATATATATA
>NC_068990.1:3720858-3722093 GCF_001194135.2 Octopus bimaculoides
TACACACACATACATATATATACACCTCTTTCCCAAGCTATTAATTCATTATTCTAACGAATATATTCTTGTCACGCTACGGTGGTCAGATCCACTGAACTGTAAATGCGTAACAGAGTGAAATGTAAAGTCATGTTAGTATTGCAAAAGAATATATTGAAATAGCGATTTTCTCACTTCAATTCATCATCGAACATTGTTAAGTAATGGTAAGCTAACTTTCCCTAGATACAATGCAAAAAAGACAAAATCTATCATGAATACTTTCATCACATCGACGTATGACACTAGGATAGTTGTATATACGTCAATTGGTGACAAGACTGATGGAAAACGTGTTTGCTTAATACTGATGTCACAAATTCGAACGAATATCGTAGCGTGATGATGAATGGGGAAGCTCGAAATTAATCAAAAATATATGAGAGCTTTGGTACATTCCGAAACATGAAATATATATTAACATATACAAATTACAAAATCCATTATCATTTCACGAAACTGAACTATCTATGCAAAATCTATATGAAACTCTTAAGAATTATGCTCTGGAATTTATCAAGAAGCATGCAATCATATGGGAGAACTCAATATGTCCGTAAAGGAAATATATATCAGTACAATCAAAAATTTGAAACACTTTCGAAACAGCCAGTTTCAACAACCAATAGTATAATAAATGGAAGTACATTCATGTTTTCGACGGAAGTCACATCAAACTGACGCTGCTTGAATATCGGTGATATGTTTTTGCTCACACAGTATATGTTTGACGTGCCTTCAATTTCAAAATATTGAAAATATTAACGTTTAGTATGCAGTTGTTGACAAATCTGACAGTTACGTATATCTAATACTTCAGTAAACTGAAATACACAGAACATATGTATGTACGTGCTCTTTTTGGGTGTGTTTGTGCCTCTGTTTGAGTTTATATGCATTTGAATCTGTGTTTGTGTTTGTGTACATGTATAGATGGACTGAAGAATACACAATCGATTATCTTCAAGTAATTAGTTGAATGAAACAGCACTTTGATGAATTATAAATGAATTGTGACACGTAACCACTGTACATCTGTGTAAAGTGTAATTGCATCCGAATACATTATGCCATGTCCTGTAATATTACCTACGTGAAGAGGAATTGAAATTCTAACTGACATATACGCAGGTGTACGTATAAACATGCACATACATATTTATGTATATATATATATATATATATATATATAT
>NC_068990.1:3722580-3725039 GCF_001194135.2 Octopus bimaculoides
ATATATATATATATATATATATATAAACGTACATAACTATGTGTGTATATGTATGTATGCGTACATGCATTTGTGTGTGTACGGGGATATTATTATGATTATACATACATATATGTATATATGATTCTACGTATAAAGACAGAGAACGGATGTTTATGAACAGAATGTGAAAGGTGTGTTTTTGTGTGTGTTATATGTATGCGTATGTGTGCATATGTGTGTGTGTTTTTGTATTGTATGTGCGTCTATGTGCTTGTGTGTGTGTGTGTGTGTGTGTGTCTGTGTGTGTGTGTGTGTGTGTGTGTTTAAGTATGTATAACTTAGTTATTGACCATTATCAATGTTATTGCGTGGTAGAATCAGATATCTACTATTTCCTCACCATTTTCATACGACTTTGTCATCCTATGTGTCTTCTCCATTAGTATTAAGTCCGTGAGAAATGCTTTGATGTATCTCCTAATCTGAATTTTGGCGATATTTCTCAGACAAGCTCCTATAGGAAGGTTCCAGACTGCGAAGTGTTGCACAATCAGGTAAATGCGTCTGTTTCAACACGTCAATGATGCGCTTATAAGAGACTATACATAGACAAACACACGCGTACGTGTACATATGTTTTTGTGTGCCTGTGTGTGTATAAGTGTATATGTATAAATATATATGTTTATTTGTATATATAACAGTATTATTATTATTATTATTATTATTATTATTATCAGTAGTAGTAGTAGTAGTAGTAGTAGTAGTAGTAGTAGTAGTATTGTTGTTATTATTATATAATGGTATATATATGTTTTTATGCATATACACATATACACACACAAATACACACACACACACGCACACACATGTATACACATCTACGTGTTTATATTTGTGTGTTTATATATATATATATATATATATATATATATATACATCTACTTATTTATATTTGTGTATGTATGTGTGTGTATATATATATGTGTGTGTATATGTGTGTGTATATATATATGTGTGTGTGTGTGTGTGTGTGTAACTTCTTTCTTATCAGGATCAAGGCGGTGATTGTAAGGAGATCTTAAGAAATTTTAAAACTGCACAGCTAGTTCATTACGCTCGCCTTAATGCCCAGGACTTAGAACACATTCACATTATAGTGTCATAATCGTGCAGCTCGTATCTATGTTTTTCCATATATATATAATATTTCGTTAGATGAAAGTGTTTATTTTCCATGATATGGATGACTATTTTGGTTATATCGCATTTCTCTCACAATACCGGCCTTCGACATAGATTTCTGACTGAACAATCATTGATTTTCTGTATTTGCGAAGGATAGAATATAAGAGATAGCCTGTGTAATTATGGCGGCACAAACATGCCATAGGATATTCGTTTTACAGTCTGAAGTGACAGGTTTATCGAGGCATAAATAACATGATGAATAAGTATTCGTTGTTGAGTGTTGGATTGGTCATCAAGTTTCTACCTTGCCTGCGTATACCTTTTTTAAAATTTTGCCTGAAGATGGTGGTCTTATGCTATAACGTATTGTATGAATACATAGCTAAAATTCTACCGAAACAGCTCTATTACATTTTAAACTCTATTTCTCTTTTTCTTATAAGTCCGCCACGCCTGGGACTAGCCTTCACTCGGGTCTTCGGTATATATTGGATTAGGTACATATCTGGCTTATACGCACAACACATGATATTTGCATGGTTGTTTTACCTCACTCAATTCAATGTTATGGTACTTATTCAGTCCAGGTGCCCTACGTATTGATGCGCCTAGACTCTAATGAACCTGGTAACTAATCTCTCTCTCTCTCTGTCTCTCTCTCTCTCTCTCTCTCTCTCTCTCTCTCTCTCTCTCTCTCTCTCTCTCTCTCTCTCTCTCTCTCTCTCTCTCTCTCTCTCTCTCTCTCTTTATGTATATATTTATATATATATATATGTGTGAGTGTGTGTGCGTGTGTGTGTGTACGTATATATATAGATATAAATAAATTTAGTAAATGGAGTAAAACGCATATGTTAAATGAATTCTTTTATTTCCAACATATGTTTCAAAGTTACAAATTAAGCCTCCCATAGGAATAGGTGATGTTGATAAGAATGTAATCTTCTCTTCAGGGGAAATGCATGGGAACCAGCTTAACTGTAAGACATTTTAACCCAATATTCTTATCAACATCACCTATTCCTATGGAAGGTATAATTTGTAATCTTCGAAACATATGTTGGAAATAAAAGAATTCATTTAACATATGGGTTTTACTCCATTTACTAAATTTATATATTTACTCAAGTCCCCAAAATAAGAAGGAGTTTCTACTTCATAAACATGAGTTACACCACAGTCATTTTGTGATCTTTGCTACCCTGGTATTTATTAACCAATTTATTTTGTCCCAGTTAATTATTTACTTAGAGAAAATAAATACATAATATATATATATATATATA
>NC_068990.1:3725551-3733376 GCF_001194135.2 Octopus bimaculoides
ATATATATATATATACGACAGGCTTCTTTCAGTTTCCATCGACCAATCCACTCACGAGGTTTTGGTCGGCCCGAGAATATAGTAGAACACACTTGCCCAATGTGCCACAGAGTAAGAATAAACACGGAACCATGTACTGGAAAGCAAGCTTCTTAAAACAGAGTCATGCGTGCGCCTCTATACACATACATCCGAGAGCGGGTGCTGTGAAGTTCCTGGTTTTAAAGCTATCGCGAAAGATCTGATTGGAAGTCCAAACTTCCGACTTCTTTTACAGTGCTTAGAAAAATTGAAGGACCGCTGCAATAAGTGTCAGAATCTGAGAAAGAGAGATATTGAATGAAATTGTATTTTCTTTTACCGAAATCCAAGAACTTTACAGTACCTCATCGTACAAAGAGACAGAGGAAAATAGTCCAATAGATATTATATTAGGCCTCCTTCTTACTTTACTATAACTATGGTGTGTGAGATTGTTGTCAAAGAATTGCTGCATGTAGATGAAGGCTACTTGAATGGCTATCACGATCAAAACGCCGTACACCAAATGACGTTGTCTTTTGGAGTATTATCAAAGATAAAAACTTTTCAAGAAAACCACGGACTGTTGATGATATGATTCAATTCTTTAGAAAATCGTGCCAAAAAATTTATGACATTAAAGAAAATTTTGCCAAAGTGTACTTGAGTGCAGAAGCAAGGCTACATGAATATAAATACTGAATGCAGGCAATTCGAGCACTTAAGAGATTATGCTTCAGACATTGTAGTTTGTTTAGTTATAATAAGTATGTAATCTTCTGGGAAACTAAATAATGCTAAGGTGATATAATTTTATAATTATTTATATATTTTCCCATACTAAAAACTAAACTTGTGCAATGTTCTCTGAATGTATATATGAATACATATACAATCACCGGCTTCCACCTCTCTCTCTCTCTATTTCTCTCCCTCTATCTCTCTCTATCTCTTTCTATGTATGTGTGCTCATACATACATACATACATGCATACATACATAGATACATACGTACGTACATACATACATACATACATAACACACTGCCTAAATACCAATCTTGGGAAATTAGGCTTCTCAAAACCAGAAAGAAGAAAGCTAATTCGAAGACTGCAGATCTAATCCATCACTGGAACGGTAAACATCTGTAAAACGTTCCATAAGTTTATCATTTAAATATAAATGAGCATGTCTAGATATACAAATATATGCATGAACATACATACATAAAACATACAAATCTGCACATAATGCATCCATCCATCCATACATACATACATACATACTTACATACATACCTTGTTGTTGATGTTGAAATTCCAGTGAAGGAGCCTTGGATCTAGATTAGAAACTGATTCTTTCTCTATTGGCAAGAAATCTTGAAATAAACTGAACAATGACATACATACATGGAAAGATAAATAGGTACATACATAAATACATAGACATATATATATGTATATACGAGGTGGTATCAGACGAGTTATGCTTAATAAAATATAACTTATTTACCTAAGTTTTAACATCATCTCCTTCGAAATAGTTACCATTCGCAGCAATAAACCGGTCCGAGCGTTCTTTCCACGATTGGAATCCGACCTGGAACTCGTTTTCCGTAAGCGAGTCAGTCACATTCTACGATTCGCTCTTGATCTCGACAACGGTGTTAAAACAGCGACGTTTCAGCTACATTTTCAATTTGGTCGAAGAGATAGAAGTCCGTAGGGGCTAAACTAAATTAATAATGTGGGTACGAAGCCGATACTATGTTGTTTTTGGTGCGAAACTAATGAATGATGAGTGCTCGATGACATGGTGCATTGTCGTCGTAAAGAAACCAGATGTTAGGATTGCTTGCACGGACCCATGCGACAGACCAACATCAGAAATATCGCTGGTTGTTCTCCTCATGCACAAGCTCATGAATATTTTTCACATTTCCGAGGGTGACACTAGTAGCAGGACTTCCAGATCACTCATTGTCTTCAAGGGACGTTCTTCTGCTTTTGAAGCGCCCGTGCCACTCGAAACATTGAGTACGACCCACTGCTCGTCGCCGTAAGCTTGCCAAAGCATGCTCAATGTCTCTGTAGCTGACGCGCCAGATTTAACGCAAAATTTCACGTTGGCTCTTTGATCGAGCTCTCTGTCCATGACAAAAATCGCAGTATACACAGACTGCAGTATACACGTAATCGCAAAAAACACAAATCTCACAGATTGCGAAGTAAACACAATCGTGTTACTCGGCACATTGCCTCATGAAGGTTACTGCTAGCTAACAGTGCGCACGCAGCCACGTGCTGCCATCTTTTGGTGCATTATAGAACTAGTCCATGAATTTTTTGATACCATCTCGTGTATATGTGCATTTGTGTGTATGTAGGGGGGGGGGGCGTGTGTGTGTATCCATATACATGTTCACATACGTAAGCCATATCTATATAAAGTACCTTGTAGAATAGTCATGATAACCATTTCAAACATACCAGGAGCTTTTACACTGTCAATTTACCTGGTAGAAACAGTAACTAAGGCTCTATCAAGCCACTGCATAACGCCTTAAAAGCGAAAGATATATAAAACATCTAAGTTCGGAGATCCATACAGCAACTATAGCAACAGCCATAGTGCTATACTTGTTTTTGATTTGTATACTCTTATACAGAGGCCTCTCTTGGTCCGGGTTAGAACTGCTGTAAACACTATATATAAATAAGTCTTTCTAATTTTGGCTCAAGCCAGGGACTTTTGAGGAGGTCCCAGTACTCAACTGGTACTCTCTTTATTTACTCCAAAAGGACGAAAAGCAAAGTTGACCTCAGCGGGATTTGAACTCGGAACGTAAACCGAAAGGAACGCCGCTAAGCATTTCTGTTTTTTTTTCTTTCTTTCTGACAGGCTACTAACTATTTTGCCAGTTTGCGACCTCTTCTATATGTAAATAACCCTTTCTACAATAGTCAGAAGGCCTGGAAATTTGAGAGCACGACAGACAAAGTCGACCGCTGAGGAATTTGGAGTTAAAAAGTAAAGTGGGATGAAGAGTCGCAAAGCATGTTGTCTGCCATGCTGACTATTCTGCCAACACGCTACTTACGTTGTAAATAATGGCGATTGATATGTAATGATATGTAGCGAAGAAAAAAAATCTATATAATATGCATACACACACATATTTACGCATGTGCAAATACAAAGAAAACACATTCGTTGACAATTGCTGATACACATAGAGAAACTTTACATATGCAGTTTTATCCTATAACTTGTGACACATATATATACAAGAATGAATTGCAAGATGAAGTCGATGATGTCATCAGATTTTTGACGCTATCTAAGAAAATAACGAAAATAAATAATTAAAACAAAGTTTGCTTCAAGACACAAAATAAAACAATATTTTCAATTTACATTTCGTATTTACATTTTATTAAAATCTTAATATATAGTGATTATAACTTCTTTGCAATATGATATTTAAATACTTTCATACATCATTTCTCAAATTCTAGATTTTTGCACATATACGCAAATCATACACATACATACATACATATATACATACATACATACATACATACATACATACATACATACATACATACATACATACGCATACAGGCAACATGTGCTAATTATAGATGCACATATATGTATTAAGAGAGTGGCGGTTAGCACTCCCCTTTACAGGGATAGAAGAGATCATTTGAACTTTCTAATATTCATGGGCATTACTTTCTACTTCAGAACAATCTATTCTTTATAGGGGTGAGTATATGATACGAAGCTTGCTTCCCAACCATGTCGTCGCTGTCTTGGATTCAGCTGCATGAACGGCGACTTCGGCAAGTGTTTCCCACTATAGCCCCGGGCCGACCAAACCTTGTGAATGGGTAGTATATGTGCATACGTGTATGTGTGTATACACGTATGGGTCTTAGTGATTGTGTTTGACTTCCCATCACCACTTGACAACCGATAGAATGACCTGCATGCACCGATTCTTCTTGATCCCCTGGTCCTGGTGAATGACGCCTTTCTCCCAATCAGGTGGCAACCCATCAAGTATGGGTCTGTTTGGATAGTTGTTGCTGGTGAGGAATTCACAAGGTCAGAATGCAAATTCTACCTCAACCTCTTTTACGATACGCAGAGGAAACGTTGCGTCTATTCTTTAACATACATGATTCAGTATAAATATTTTTTCATAACCACTTGCTTATTGCTAGGCTACTTATTAATACACAAATATACATACATACACACGCACATATGTGCATGTATCTGTGTTGGTGTGTGTAAATGTAAACACAGTTTGGGCGAATGTTTAATAATTTCGCTTCACAACAACAGGCTCTCAGGTTCAATCTTAGTCATGGTATCTTAATCAAATGTTGTTTTCTATATGTTCAGTCAGCCCATGCTTGGGAAAAAATTCGATAATCTTAAACAGTATAGCAACTATAGGGAAGATTGTACCAGTTATTCTGGTACTACGCCCTTGTCACTCTCAACTCCGCTTATTCTGTGCAGGAGTTCCATTATGATTTGTAGAATACTCAGTACACTAATGCAATAGTTTCATGAGAATTTGTTTCATTTTATCGAATAAAGAGACTCCCATCTTAAAGCGGCGGTGAACTGCAATATCTGATGACATTTCTTATGTAAAATATCTCAAGGGCGTTTGGATTCTGAGGTAACCACTCGGCGTGATGAGCAAAGCTGTCTTTCGGCTGCTCTTGTGCCGAATCTCCTAATTCTCTCTACTAACTGTATCTCCTTTCTCTCTATCATATTATTGCTTTCCAATTTTACAGCTAACGATTTCGCTCAGCTCTTCATCTCGAAAATATCTACTGTCAAGTATATTTCATTACATTCATGTTTTTCTGACATCTATTATAAGAGACATTAACCTCGTTGGCCTCACAGTCCTCTAAGCTCTACAACTCGCATGACAATTTATTCCTCTAAGCTCTACAACTCGCATGACAATTTATTCCTCCAAGCGCAACCATTTTAAACAATGTGACAGTTTGGATAGAACAAATACTGGTGACTCTTCAACTCTGAGTACGACACATCCAAGTCACCAACTACAGTACTTTTCAGCGAAGAGAGGAAAAAGGAAAATACTGTATTATTCATTGCTATATGACCAATATATTACGAGTGAGAAATAACAAGTGTTTCACCTAACAATTATTCTTTATATCAACAAGAAAAAAGAATACTGAAAATATTTAGCTTATGTACTAAATAATTTTCTTTTGATTACTTATTTAATTAATTTCACAATTAAAGAACAGGGATACCGATATGGCAGCAAAAAATAAAAGTGTGTACATTGTATACTTTGTAATTTTTCTTGATTCTACATTTTATCGTTTCTTTAGAAAAAATTCAAACCATGAAATTGAATCAAAAATAGTTTGTAACTATTGTTTAGGAAAACAAAACTATTCTTAAAGCAATTAACTCTTCCACCCGATTGAAAATATAAACTGAATTAAATTTGCTTATGGCAAAAGATTATGTTCCCATTTGCATTACTTTATATTTCGATTCTTTATTTTATTCAATAACCAGTAAACATGTGACAAACATTCGCAAATATTTTATTTAATTTTTGTTTTGTTTTTGCAACAGATAACTAATTCCAAGATTGAATACAATGCCACGAAGCAAAGACTAAAGAATAACAATAACACGAATAAACACAAACCAGTAAACATAATTAGTGTTATCTCTTTGCTGTTGTTATCATTTCAAAAACTGTACACAAGCAATCGATGATAGTAACGTAGCAAGCATTGACGCACAAACAGAAACAATGAAATGCGGCGGGGGAAGTACTGAATAATATTTTGCAAATGCTATCTACGTCCATTATATTAAAAACATTGTAGAACAGGTTGCAGCAGAAGTGGTGAGAGCCAGTTAGTATGATAAAGTTATCTTCATATTTTTTAACATCAAATGTTTTTAATGCATACTTTCATTTCTATACTTCTAAAAACATTTATTTGGTTCCGAAAATGGCATTTCTGTCTCTGTAACAGACAATATGTTAAAATTGATAAAATTGTGGTATAATGTAAATACTGAAACAATGTATATGAAATAAGTACCATATGGTTAAATAACTATAGTCAAAAACTACAAATAGAGAAGAGACTCTGAACACTATAGAAACTGTGTACAGAAATATTAGTAGCATACGCTAAATATAGTAAACAATGAACTAACTTACAACTTCCTGTCATATATTTGTGAGATTCAATTGATTTTTAGTCGTAGAAACACTACAATAAAATGTCATATCCAGGAAGTACATCAAGAGAAAATCAGTTTGGTACAACGTATATCACTACATGGCTAACTCACAACTGTTTGCTCAGGCCTGGCCTTTATCTGGAGGTTCGATTTCTGAACCTTCTGAGGTATTATTCGTTTGGCAAGCGCCTTCTACTGAAGACTCCGGTTTTGCCAAATCTTGGCGAGTAACAAATTAAGATCGTCGAATAATTTTCACTTGTTTGTGGTTGGTAGATGTTATACGTCATCCGGCTTCACAGCAGCAATTTGCCATTGAGTACCTTCAGCAACAGCCTCTTTGTGGTGTTGCTGACGGTATTCACACTTTTCGAGTTATACATCGACCTAACTCTTGCACGCTGTAATACTTCTTTAGATTTAACTTCAACTAAATTATCTTACAATTAGCAAAAGTGAGCTCAGGGGTGGGAGAAAAATAAGATTGCAACAATACAAAATAACTTTACGCTATTTTAACCTTTAAATTTTACTTTACTTGAGCAGATAACACTGTGTAACACGATTCTTGTAAAATGACTAATATTTCGTTCAAAGGTTGCTGTTGTTACATTTATTCAAACACCAAAGAATCCCTCTCAACACATGGCTATAATACTCCCCTTTTAATTCAGCTCGTGATCAGAGAAGCACATATTGCCAGTCACTCAGGGATAGGCTCAACTGGTTAAGTTCAAACAACTGACAAGCAAATAAATGGAGTTTATTTGTGATGTTGAGCAGAATATTTGCTATAACAATATTCCTGCTTCGGCAAGTCCGCGCTGGATCTATCTAAAACGACATGGAAAATAGGCCAGTTTCAAAACATTGATGTCTATATCATAAAAGCGAAATTTGATGTGAATAGTAGTCATTTCTTCTGATTTCTCCATAGAAACAAACAGGGAATAACACTTACTGACCAAAGACAAAAACAATTAAAATTTAGTTCAGGTGTAATTAGGACTAGGGGGTTATTTTTGGAATTATTGAATAAATCAGCAAAATAGTTTACCACTAGCATGGAGTATTTATATATATTATCGATCCCAAATTTATGTTCTTTAAATTCTCCTTTTTATTCTCTCTCTCCCAACACGCACACACATTCACACGCAATTGCACACACATATACATATGTATGTATATGTGTATGTCTGTGTGTGTGTGCGTGCGTGTTTATATATGTATATATATTATTTTACTTGTTTCAGTCATTTCACTGCGGCCATGCTGCTGCACCGCCTTTAGCCGAACGAATCAAACCCAGGACTTATTCTTTGTAAGCCTAGTACTTATTCTATCGATTTCTTTTGCTGAAAAAGACCAACACTGGTTGTCAAGTGACAGTGGGGAACAAACACAGACACACAAAAATATACACACATATGCACACACACATACATACAAACACACACACACACACACATATATATATATATATATATATATATATATATATATATATATATATATA
>NC_068990.1:3733963-3736770 GCF_001194135.2 Octopus bimaculoides
GTGTGTGTGTGTGTGTGTGTGTGTGTGTGTGTGTGTGTGCCACAAAACCTTCGAATCTGAGAAACAATGAATTAAGTATTATTCTAGCCTAATAAGCTTATGAGGTCAATCAAGTAATAAAAAATATTTGTAATCAACTTAGGCTATGATCTCATGAACAGTTTCGATCATACGACGATGAAGGCCTACTCACAACATGATATAAAATATATATATAAAATATAAAATATTGGCTTTAAATTCTGTTACAAGGACAGTGATTTGGAGGAAGCCAGTAAGTAACTGGTACGTATTTTGTCGACGCGAAAGGATAAAAAGTCAAGTCGACTTCGGTACAATTCATATATGTGTACTCACACACTCGTATATATGTTCACATGCTCGTGCATGGACATAGACACACACGTATGTATATATGTATGTATGCATGCATGCACGCACGCATGCATATATGTATGCATGCGTGTATGTATTTCTCACCGATGTATATCGGCGATGAATATATGCAACGATGAGAGCGCCGAAAAACTACTGTTTCACGAATGTATCTTCTGAGCCAAACCAAGTTATAGACTCCCATCCATCACTTCTACCGTCAAGAATCTATTGAACCGTGAATTACCCCGTTAGAAATACCTAACCAACCAAACTAATTTTCACAAATTGCGACATAAATAAATAAATGTTAATCATATAGCTTATTGTATACTGATATGTATTCCGATGAATGATTATACTAGATAATTATATCATAATTACATTGTATAGTTCTAATAATTAGATATTCTTTACAATCACTCTAGCAATCAGTTGATGACAATTACAATCTTTATTTCACGAAAGTTTTGTTAATTATACATCGTTCTCTTGCTGGCTTATGACAAAATGCTGTAATTATTTTATGACTAGAATTATCTGAGAAATCGCTGCCATAGACAGTGGTTTGAACTCTTAGTTGATGAGGTCGTTCAACTGGTTGTCTAACACTAAGTATATTAACATAGGTATGAGATACGCGAGAATCTACCAACAATATAGCGATTTGGTAATAAGTAATGCCGTGGTGTCGAATATTATTTTATTTCTCATTTCTTCTTCTCACACAAAAGGAAATAGCCTGTAACATTAGATATTTCACTCTTCATAGCAGTCGAAGTCATCAAATTTCTAGAAATTTTTCAATGGATAAATTGTCACTAACGTAGACTATCAGTGGCTTCATTTCTCCAGATTCCAGGTTTTACTGTATAATACAATAGATATATGTACTATATCTATTGTATAATATAGGTGTCAAAGTAGCAAGCGCAAGTTATGTGAATAGTTAGCACACAGGACAAAATGCAGAACTACATCTCTTCAAGCTTTACATTCTGAGTTCACATTTCACCAAGGTCGATTTTAATTACCATCATTTCGGGGTCGATAAAATACACATCTGCCTATAGTGGAAAGAATTACTTTTGAAGTGTGTAACTCCTTAAAAAAAAAAAATAAATAAATTCACAATTTTCATGAACGAGGATTCAACATAGTAATTAGCAATTCAAAATTGAATACTAAGATCCCTTTCACTCAGTCCTCTCCTGTTGTGCTAGTTCACTATTCTTGTAATAAATATTGGTTTCAAATATTGCCACAAGACCAGCAGTTACAGTGAAGGGTGTAAGTCGGTTACATTGACCCCATGGCTTAACTGGCACTTATTGTATCGACCCTGAAAGGATGAAAGGCAAAGTCGACTCTTGAGGCATTTGAACTCCGAACGTAAAGATGGGCGAAATGACGCTGAACGTTTTGTCCGGCGCGCTAAACGATTCTGCCACCTGGCCGCTTTACCCTCGTTATCTATATTGCTTTGAAATGTTGGCACAAAGTCAGCAATTTCTGAGGAGTGGCTAAGTCGATTAAATCGACCCCAGTGCTCAACTGGTACTTATTTTATCGATCACGGAAGGATGAAAGGCAAAATCGACCTCGATGGAATTTAAAGTCACAACGTGAAGACGAACGAGATGTCGCTAAGTATTTCGCCCCGCATGCTAACAATTCTGCTAGTGCACCGCCTTTATCCCTTGTTATAGATATTGATATCTTTTAATTAGATACAAACAAAGCTTCACGTAGAATGATTCATATTGACTAAATATACTTTAATATAAAACTGGTATTTATTATACTGACGACGGTCAATTATAATCGACACTATATATGGAGTTCCCTGCACGTAACTATTCAGATATAGCCTGTTTCTACTCTGCCTCCATATAATTGATTTCATATGGAATTATGCCACATTACTGAGCTATAAGCTGTTTTTTATTAGAAACCTAACTTCCTAGTTTATTGTTGTTATATTGTCTTTTCACTCCTCTTATGTAACAAATTCCATTCTTTGCAATTTGGCATGTTTAATCCGCTTCTCTGCACAGAAGCAAAGTCATTTGTTCTCATATGTGTGCGCCTCTTTCTCTATGTCTGTCCCACTTCCTCTACGTGTTTATCTATATACTTATCTATATGTGTGTTGAGTATATGTAAAATGTATGCAAGTGTGTGTACGTGTCAGTCTCTGTTTGTTCTTTCTGCAACATGTTCTGCTTCATTTTTCCTGAAGCCACATAACGAATATTACATACATCCCATCTATCTCAGGAATGGAAACTTTTTGATTTTATCTGTATTTCCGTGTGCAACTCCATTGCACTTGTATGACACTTTTCAAAGTTTACTAGCATAACTCCAAATCTTTCTCCTTTCTCTCTCTCTCTCTCTCTCTATATATATATATATATATATATATATAT
>NC_068990.1:3736915-3740658 GCF_001194135.2 Octopus bimaculoides
AAGTATATAATATACGTTATTATCATCATCATCATACATACATATATACGATTCATGAGGCTTCTCTTCGGTTTAAAATCAGCCGTTTCATTATTTTTCATATTTTGTTATTTGGAAAGAAATGCTATGGGGAAGCAGCTGTTCGAAATATAATTCTTTCCTAATGAAAATTTTGATAAAATCTTCAACATACTTTTGTATTTCTTTTGCTAAGTATATTATCAAAATTTTTAGAATGTACAAAACTGCCCTGAAATCTCTTTAGAGCCTATTATAGAGATACATTAATAAAGTACAATATTATCTAAATCTAAATGAGACACTCGATCGCGGGAGGAATATATGAATACTTATTATAATGAATATTGAATAATAAATAAAGATTCCAGTTGACTGTATCCTTTTTCAGTTGTACTTTAGGCGTTCGTTGTCATTAGACATAACGACTATGTCGATTTCCCTCAAATTAAAACTGCACATCGTTAAACTCCTTTCTATAGGAAGAGGCTGCTTTGTTCTACTGAAATTGGGATGGTTGTCATGTGTTGCTATTTGAAATCAGTTATTTGAGAAAAACATATTATCAATGTGTAGATGTGTTAAGTAGTACAGAATTTGAGAAATGCAGTATCCCAGTTCATTCACATGCTTTCAAATGGACTCCTAGCTTAATCTGTTCATTAAGACAAGTGATTTTCAGCAGAGAAAGGGATTCATACTTTATCTCTTTGGAGATGAAAACGAAAAGATTTATGATCCTAGTTAGTGTTTCAATACAATTATTTATGTTATACACACAGTTTACTCCACTTGCGAACAGAATCGTTCCTATTCTATATAGCTATATTAACGAAGATTTGACTACTATTTTTAGAAAGCAGAGTGTCTATATAGAGACTTCTTCCTTTCCTAGAGCGAATAATTGTTTATAATCATGGTTTCTTCTACAGCGCCGTATCTTGAGCTCAAATTTTGTGTAAAGAGATTATCTATGTCACGTTCTCTATCGTAAAGACAATGTAATCGATAGTATCCTTGAGATCCAATTGCTCTAGGGACTTAACAACTACAATCAATTTACTGAATATCGATTGCATTTCTTAGAAATATTCGTATATGAAAAATAAACATGAAATAATGCTGTCCTGTCAAAGGAAAAGCGATACATTGTTTATGCATTGAGCTGTACAGCATACGAAATGTGTTCTCCTTGAAAATGAATTTCAAATAACTTAGAAGTGTAGAAGTCTACGAATATCATTAGTTTTAGAAAACATTGAGTTTGTTGTAATAATTTTTGTTTTTGAGCAAATAAAAATATTGTGTCTTTCACTATTTTTTTCCTCTAGGGACACACTAATAGAAAGTTTCCACTTCGTTATATATTCTGCACAGTTTTACCCAAGAGGTTAAGACTATCCTAATTTTCTTAAACCAATTAATTTCAAGGGAGACTTATGGATGAATCCTAATTCACATGATTTTAAAATGTACAGAGAAACTTACTTTAAAATAATACAGAGATAAGAAAGAAAGAAAGAAAGAAAGAAAGAAAGAAAGAAAGAAAGAAAGAAAGAAAGAAAGAAAGAAAGAAAGAAAGAAAGAAAGAAAGAAAGAAAGAAAGAAATATATAGGGAGAATACAACTCGTCTAAAACGTTAATTTATTAATACAAATAAATGATGGGGGAATTGTACTGCAGTGGAAACATGCGCAATACAACAAACATTTTATGTCGTACAAATAATTTTTAAATTTGAATATTTCATTTTATTTGATAGGCAGTTTGAATAATTTATGCAGACCATTCTGGAATAACAAACTAGCATGTAACCTTCCAGAAATAATATTTGTAAAGAGATTACTCCCTTGATTCTCATGAATAAAAATTAGTTGAAAACGCTTGTTCTGACGTTTAAAATAACTCCGTGTTCATCTTTGAAGATATTCCTTAGAGGCGATTTGTACAACAAAACTAATATAAAATAATGCATCCAAGAAGTGTTCGTCAGAACATTTCATTGAAATTCTGGGAGTGTAAAACATTGAGATGTTTCAATTCTTAGAATATCGAGTGGGATTTCACAACCATCTATCATAAAAATAACTTCGCTCAGGATGTGCCTGTTGTTTGTAACTGGATGATCAACGTTGTTTTTCCTATTTCCTGTCTTTACATATTTATTTATGCTGTATGAGTCTAATATATTCCCAAGAATGTAGTATAGTTAGTATTTTGGCAGATGAAGAAGAAAGTAAGTTAGGATCTTCAATCATTGAAATAGAGAAGATATTAATTTCCTATTTAGAGAGAATAAAGAAGACAGGCGACTTTCTGTTTAGAATTTTTTTTAAGGAGAAAAATAAAGCAAATTAATAATCCAGAATTATATATTCAATGGAAAACATTCTGAGAATACTGCACTCCACTTTAAGGTTTTGAAGAAGATGAACATCATTGATACAATATGGAAAATATTCCATCAGCATTGCCAAATAATTCAGCTTCTACTGAAATGAAATTCACAGCACATAAGCACATTATGATTCAGCTGTTTAACTACAACCAATCCTACTTTATTGTTTCCTCCTAAAACATATCAAGACAAAAAAAGGTCCCATAACCTTCAAATCATACTTCGGAAATTCGGAAATTTTTTTACGAAAATTAGACGTCTTTCAGTGTTTGGTCTTACCATATCATGTACCGTGTTGAAATTTCACAACTGATAACTTCACATGGCATACTCAACCACTTGGAAGTTGTTAATATGAGATTCTATTCTGGTTTAACCCAAGTACATTTCTTATCCACCAAACGTAATATCAAATATTATCTCCGATCTGTTATTCATCATTTAAAACTATATTATCTTTTGAATTTTGTATGACAGTAGGGTTGCCATATGAGAACGATTTCGTTGGGTGAGTCTAGTTGACTAAGTAATCAAATGCAAGCATCCATATTAATCTTTGTAAATGCATCTTAATCTTCCTTATTCTACATACTGCATCCAACATATTCAACATCGGAATATGTTTCGATCACCTAAAGCATACTATTTTTCAGATATTGAATCGCAAACATTAAATTAGGGGAGGCGCGTAGCTTAGTGGTTACGGTGTTGGACTCATGATCGTAACATTGTGGTTTCGATTATTGGACAGGTGACGCGTTGTGTTCTTGAGCAAAGCACTTTATTTCACGTTGTTCTTGTCTACTCAGCCGGTAAAATTGAATAATCCTGCGACGGAACGGCGTCCCCTCCAAATGGAGAATATATACATCGGAAAACCGGCCCATATGAGCAGATATAATTCGAGAAAGTAATTTTACCTTTTACCACAACATTGAATTAAAAAACTTCACCTGATAGTGCTTAGGTCAATGGTTGAAATCTAAGTTTAAGAACATATTTATATTACATTATATATTAGATTCCTATTTACACAGTGTCCCTTCTAGATTCCTACTTACTTAGTGTCCCTTGCAGAACAAAGTGTGCAGTCATTGATTTTGCAACATATCTTATATTTCTACCCCCAGTTGTCACATTCGGTTAAAATGTCTTACGGTTAAGTTGGCTCTTATGAATTTCCCTGAAGAGAAGATTACATACATCTTTATCAACATCACTCATTCCTTTGGAAGTACCCATTTGTAATCTTCGAAACATATGTCGGAAATAAAAGAATTCATTTAACATATGCGTATTACTCCAATTATTAAATTATATATACAT
>NC_068990.1:3740816-3747984 GCF_001194135.2 Octopus bimaculoides
ATATATATATATATATATATATATATATATATATATACACAATGTAAAAACGTACATATACACATACATAAATGCAGGCTTACTCTTCACACACATTTATATACCCTTTTACACTTTTACTAGTTCCAGTCATTTGACTGCAGCCATGCTGGAGCAGCACCTTAAGGGTTTTTTTTTTTAGTCGAACAAATCGACACCACGACTTATTTTTTTGGTAAACCTAGTACTTATTCTATGAGTCTCTTTTCCCGAACCACTACGTTACGCTGATGTAAACAGATTAACATCGGTTGTCAAGCGATGGTGGGGTAAACAAACGCAGACACAAACACACAAATATATATTATGGCTAAGATCAAGATCTAATATCTATTATTATCAGTATATATATATATATATACGTGTGTGCGTGTGTATGTATATACGACGGGTTCTTTCAGTTTCCGTCTACCAAATCTACTCACAATGCTTTGTCGGTCCTCGGCTATAGTAAACGACATTTGCACAAGGTGGGACTGAACCCGGAATCTTGTGGTTGAGAAGCAAGCTTCTTACCAAACAGTCACGCCTGCATCTATACAAATATATTTGAATCCATATAGTATTGATACAGTTACTCACCTATCTCTCTTTATGATTTGAAGATGTCTCTTCTCAGAATGTCAGCATTTCCCAGCAAGAGAATCTTATGTTGTTGTAGCTTGTGGGGCTGAGTATTATATTTGATACATTATTCTTTAAACCATTGCTTTCTCTTATGTATCCTAGACATCAGTTATTAATGATAACGTTTTATTAATATATATTAGCATTTACGATACCTTTGTCTGTTGAGCTATATATTAAGAGGTGAAAATCCGGAGTCCGAAAAGACTAGTGATAGTATGTGTAGGCAACAAAATCCTATGGCGAGAAAAAGAATCGAATGCTCAGGAATTGACCCTTAGTATGTGAAATGAAACTAATGCTTTCTATTTCAGTCGAAGGATCAATCACAAAAAGTCTAATTCCTGCCCCTTTTTGCCGTACACAAACTTCACAACTTCTTAGTAGTTCTAACATTTGCTTTTTCTTTAATTGCAATGACTTACAATTCACCTGCAGGCTATATTTGTAATATATTTGATAATTACTTTAGTTCTATATTCAGATATCTTTTGTTAATGTACATATACATAAACACACAATTGTTGACCGATCTTTTTCAGATAATTTCTCTAGTTTACATTTATACTATTTAATACAAGTATCGTTCTTGTAGTATTTACACATACATTATTATCTAATGTATGTATCCAACTGTTCTTTTCTGTGCATGTATAATTAACCACTGTTATATATTATCAAGTTTGGGTAACCAGCTGTTTTGATATGTAATATACAGTCTGTGTTTTATATTTATTATCCAGTATAAGTATCCTGCTGTTTAATTCTGTCGTTGAGTAAACTATTCCGTGTAAACTGATAATGAATATCCTATAACAATCAATTGTCTCTCGAAAGAACTTATATATACATGCAGGAATTTTAGTCAGCGGATGTTTACAGAATGATTTTGTACCGTTTAATGTCGGGCTTTAGACTCATCTCGCAGTAGTTTCAGCCTGCAGGTATTTACATGTTTTTCTCGCAGAATCTGATGTATAGGCACACGTCTCCTGTAGTAACTTTCTTTCCTTGAAACTTTTTAACTCACCAAATATTTACAAAATAGTTATTTTTGTAATGTTTCATATTGTGGCATTAGGCCCGTGTTACCGCTTACGTTCTCTTATCACAATCACTGGATTTCTGCTGTTTTACAATCATTTTGATTATCTTTTTTCATGTTTCTCTCTATGGACTGCGTTCATGTCGGGCCACCAACTTTAAGATTGTTCGTTGGACGAATCGACCACTGTACTTATACCTTCTTAACCCTGATACTTATTGTAACGGTCACACACGCACGCACAAAAACAAACACACGCACACACATACACACACATAAACGCACACACATGCATACACACACGCTCATATATTTATGTGTATGTATGTATGTATGTATAAACGATGGGCTACTTTCAGTTTCCGTCTACCAAATCCACTCACAGAGGTTTGGTCGGCCCGTGCCATATATACACAATATTCCACGCAGCAGGACTGACTCGAAAGTATGCGACTCGGAAGCAAACTTCTCTCAAAACAGCGACACCTGCACCTATGATATCTATGCATTTTCGATACTCTTTATGAAGAGTATCTGTTTCGTTGGTTTTGTATGCATTGAAAAAAATATATTCGATCAATAATTAATAGGGTTTATATAATTTCAGTAAATGAGTTTTTAACTCGGTGACGTATGTTAAATATCACATTTCTCACGTATAATTGTGTACAATATTGAACATCTGCTTATCCCTACATGGCATATATAGTAAAATACCCTTATCTCTACATGGCATATATGGTAAAATGTTCATGTTCGAAGAAACTCTAACATCATTTACTTGTTTCCACAGTTTTCTCCTGCATGTGAAGTAATTATTATAGTTATATTAGTTATTGAGCTAAAGTGATCTGATCTTGACTGCTTACGTGTTTCTAATTAGGTATTTGATTCTCACTACATTTGATACGCCAACACTAACTTAACTGTTGTTTTTAATAATGGCGCTCGTGAGTAATTATGAACTGCGGTTTATTTGCTTTTATTGCGATTCATTTTTTTTCCCCACAACATCGGTTAAATTGTTCTATGCCACCTTTAGTGGGAATGATATTTTTACATTTAAAATATGTTAGTATGGATGGATACCACCCAAAAGTTTGATTTTCAGTCATGAGTTTTTGGGTTCAATCCCACTACTCGTCACCTTATGTATTAAGAGGTGAAAATCCGGAGTCCGAAAAGACTAGTGATAGTATGTGTAGGCAACAAAATCCTATGGTGAGAAAAAGAATCGGATGTCCAGGAATTGACCCTTAGTGTGTGAAATGAAAATAATGCTTTCTATTTCAGTCGAAGGATCAATCACAAAAAGTCTAATTGCTGCCCCTTTTTGCCGTACACAAACTTCACAACTTCTGAGTAATTCTAACATTTGCTTTTTCTTTATTTGCAATGACTTACAATTCACTTGCAGGCTATATTTGTATGATATTTGATAATTACTTTAGTTCTATATTCAGATAAGTGTCTTCTCCCAAAGTCTTGTGTCTGCCAAGTTTTGTGAGCTAAATTATGTGGTTGTCCCTCAATGGAATTTGCGTCTCGCTCTGTATCACTCTGATTCTGCTTAAAGATAACATTAAAGGTACAAATGTCAATGGAATTTAAAGTACAGCCATCCCCATACACGATTAGGTATGGCTTATTAACATACACGATGCTTTCGTTAATTGTTCTTAGTGCCAATGTAATGGCGAGCAGACATACATGTCTTTTCTCTTCCCCATTTCATATTCTTCACTCAGCAGAATGCCCAGCATTTTACAGCTGGAGGGAGGGTCGACTACACTGCTGACCCTCATTACAGATGATTATGATAGTATCATACACAAACATCTATGCACGTGTAACTCCCCTCTCTTCCCTTCTCTCCCCCACACCAACAAACATTAGTTCAACGACTATTCCCTCACCCTCACCCAAGCCGTGCTGTTTCAGCTACACTAGCATACATCTCTCACGCCTGCACAGAAATATCAAAAGCATGAATATATATGTATACACACACGCAAACACCTGGCAAAAACACATAAGCGCAAGTATGTATGTTCTTCCATATAAACACGCATTCAATCGTCCGTTTATACGCAAATACATAAATGTACATATTTAGGCGCACACACCCATACATGAACCCTAAACACGTTCGCGCATGCACGCCTATACACACACTCATACAACTAATATCAGGCTCACATCCACTTATGCATGTGGTATATGCACACAAAAACACTCTGACCGGCCTTGCTTCTATCGACTTGCAAGTAGTCCCTTCATACGCCCACCAGCCTCCGAGGTGTCACCAGCCTCCGAGGTGTCACCAGCTTCCTGTCCAGCTAGCGGTGCGAAAAATTCTTCCTTCTAGTGCATCTGGTGTCGCTGGAATGCCGATGTCACTTATAACAACATCATGTGATCTTCCTTGAGCAATAGCAGCCCATTTTCCAGTAGCCATCTTTGACTTCCTAAAGTTCTCCATTCAGTAGTCTGAACCTCAACGAAATGGATTTCTCTAAGAAGCCTGCGAAACCTTCAGCCACATGGAGCTGAATCAAACTAATAATAATAATAATAATAATAATAATAATAATAATAATAATAATAATAATAATGGTTTCAAATTTTGCCACAAGGGCAGCAGTTTTGGGGAAGGGGATGAGTCAATTACATCGACCCCAGCTTTTCACTGGTAATTATTTTATCGATCTTGAAATGATGAAAGGCAAAGTCAACTTCGACAGAATTTGAACTCAGAACGTAGCGATGGGTGAAATACCGCTAAGTATTTCGTCCTGTGTTCTAACGATTCTACCAGCTCACAGCCTTAATAATAATAATAATAATAATAATAATAATAATAATAATAATAATAATAATAATAATAATAATAATAACAACAACAACAATAACAACAACAATAACAACAACGTGTATGTGTGTGTGTGTGTGTGTGTGTGTGTTTGTGTGTATGCGCGAGCGCGTGTGTGTATTGACACAAATATACACTGAGAAGTGAGATCGAAGAAACAGATAGCAAAAGTGAGACATATCTAGAACTGATTTGGGGGAAACAACAAAATACTATACATACATACACACACATACACACAGACACACGCATAAAGCCACATACATAAACAGAGTGAGAGACACAGGAAAGCATACAAGCTGACCGTGCATTTGTGGTCTATTATGTCAGCAGCTGTCATTAAAATTAAAAAATAACTTTCATATCGTAATTATGTATTTCACTCACATATTTAAAATGCAACCATTCCAGTCAGGATACATCTTTGATTTTGATATTTTACGTTCTGCTATTACTTTACTATATTTTGAAACGTGTCACAATGACTACCTGCATAGATATTCTTGAATATTATTTTCAATGTTTTTTGATTATTTTTCCTGCATTCGTATGTCATTTTTCTTTTATTCAAATCTTGCTTTTACAGCAAGTTTTCAATGTTTGAAAGATCGTCATATATAGCTACGCCGTCACAATGATATAGACTAAGCGTTTAATACACGCTAGCACGCAGAATATACATATGTATGGTTCGCTTACACATATCTAGCATACTGTTACATGCTTGCAACTCGCCAGACTATATACATTTGTATACGGTTAAATCAAACTCACCGAAATGCAAACTCACACTGTTATGAAAGAATGCTTGTATACATAGATACTTGTGTGAAGTTTTATATGCATTCATAATACATAGAGAATATTCTGTCAATTACAGTCTATACTGCGCTAACAATTGAACTAAGCCTCGGGCAGACCAAAGCCTTCTGAGTGGATTTAGTAAACGGAAACTGAAAGAAACCCGTCGGATATGTGTGTGTGCGTGTGTATCTGCGTGTATGTGTGTGTGTGTGTGCGTGTATTTATGTGTGTATTTTGTATCTGTGCTTGTCCCCCCACCACCATCGCTTAACGACCACTGTTGGTGTGTTTAATACCCTGTAACCTAGCGGTTCAGCAAAGGATTCGATGGAATATTACTAGGCTATTACACACACACACACACACACACACACACACACACAGCAAGATTCTTGATGTGAAGTTGTGTTGAAACAGATATTTTTATATTTCGGGATGGCCAATTTATACGTTCTTCATTTCAGTTTTATTTTTGTGTCTTTTCCCAGAAATCTTTCGTCACACATCCTATGACCTCTTCAGCGACTCACCATCCCACCTGTCTCTTCCGGTTCTGGAGGAGCGCATCTGTTAGTATTTCTTAAAGAAACAATGTCTCCCTTCAATCTACAGTAAGATTTCACATGCGTTTGCCTCACGCATTCAAAAATGCACACCATAATATAAAGCCAGTAGTTACCTTCCACTACACATTGTGATTTTATGCGCGTGATAGGAAATATTTTTTAAACAAATAGCTTACCAAAGTTAAGTTCTAGGGAGCGATTCATTTGACAAAAACCTTTGAAAGAAAGCCCTGGCAGGAACGCAGTCTGATGAATGAAATAAGTAACACATAAAATATATTTATTTCTTTATTGCCTACAGGGGGGGGGGCTAAAAATAGAGGGGACAAACAAGGACAGAAAAAGGGATTAAGATGATCACATCGACCCAGTGCGTAACTTGTACTTATTTAATCGACCCTGAAATGATGAAAGCCAAAGTCGACCTCGGCAGAATTTGAACTCAGAACGTAACGGCAGACGAAATGCCGCTAAGTATTTCGCCTGGCGCGCTAACGATTCTGCTAGTTTGCCGCGTCGTCTAATGATCCATAAATATGCAAATATTTATTATTGCTGAATTACGATTCTACAATATATTTAGGAGAAATCTTGAAGTAATTGAAAACTTTTACATTACTTATATTCTACACACTGTTTAATTCTCTCTTGCATAGTGGATGTTATCATTTGTCATAAACATTACAAGACAGACGAACACAGATACAAACGCACATACGCACACATGAATTGCATTTCTATGTTTATAAAAGATATATGTGTTTGTATATGTGTATATCTCTGAGTTTGTAAGTCTTTGGATTTAGTTAGTTTTTTTTTGTCTTGTTTTTTTTGCTTTTGTTTCATTTGAATTGGACTTTTTTAAGCGAATGTCTTTCTTCCAGCAATATACTGTATATTATGAGAGAAATATGATAAGCGAAGTAATGCTGCGCGTCCGCTTGGTTGAAACGAAAGAAGTAATTTCAACAATTATCTCTCTTGCTCCGTCTCTCTCACATCCTTCTTCTATGTGTGTGGTGAGAATATGTGTGTGCGTGTGTATGCGAGCGTATATATCTTACATGTTTCCATACACACATACACACATACATGCCTACATATATATACATATACACATATATATGTACATACAAACACACGCACACAAAGTTATAAATCCAGTATACGTTGTAATCCCGCACTCATATATATATATATATATATATATATATA
>NC_068990.1:3748481-3750981 GCF_001194135.2 Octopus bimaculoides
TATATATATATATATATATATATATATATATATATATCTTTCTATATATATATACACGCGCGCATATACACATACATATATGCATAGGTGTATGTATTCCTGCATGGATGTTAATATAATATATAAAATGCGTTGGTCCATACGTTAATACACATGTATTGATTAATAAATAATGCTATGTATGGTAAACATTTCTAAAATGTTTTACTTGAAACTATTGCTAATAACATATTTTAACATATAACATTTGAACACTTCAAACGCTTGTCGTTTTGGGGTTTTTCTTTGATTTCTTTCACTTAGATACTCATTATTTTTCCCAAACATGATGGCGATACAGTTTATCTTTTTCCATAACAAGTGTTAAATCTTCAATTTACAGAATCTCTTTGATTCTGAAATTTACTTCATCTAGTTTTTTGTTTCTTTGTCAGGTTTTTCCATGTCTTTTTTTTTCTGTACGATCGTATAAGATCAGGATATACTGATATCTTTCCTTACTGCTAAGCAAAGTTGAGTTTTTCACAAATATTATTTACTCGGTGTTGCAGTGAAATGCTACAATCAGACTATGTCATGTTCACCGCATTTTCCAAGAGCATTTGCGGCACAGTTTAATTGATTACTACTGTTATTTGCACCCATGTGGTGACGTGTTCAATAACGCTACGCAGTAATTTAGGCAGGAATTTTGGTATATCATATTCTCAAATGAATCTAAGAGTTCTAAATGATATCTGATGCACGGAGGTTATACTGTAGCCATCGGACAGGGCGTGTATTTGTGTAACTGACTTAATGCGTCACGCGGTTTATGTCTTCAAATACTTTTAGTTGAGTTCACTTTTGTTACAAACATTTTGACCCTATCTGCGATCTGCGGATAACTCCTGCTGCCTTTTGTTCATGTCATGTAGAGAAAAACCCGGTCAAAAATCTCAAGTATAACGCCCACCCTTCTCTGACGATATCCTGAAAAAATAATAAGTGACGTGGAATTGAATCAAGCGATTTCCTCTACAACACATTTATTTTTAAAATTCTAACTCTACTATCAGCAAATCCATATTTCATATAAGATTCTCAAGTTTCAGAACTTCCTTATGAAATAATTTCTAAGTACTAGCTACAAATAATGGCCTGTAATTGCTTGTTTGTCTTCATAGCTTATCCTTCATTTAGTCACACCTTACTATTTTAAATATTAGTAGGACATTGTCATCCCTAATATATAAAAGATATATAGTATAATCTTAGTGAGGAAGATTTGTTCATAAACTGGTAGATCAGGGTTAACCTGTAACTAAACATGTAACCAATGAGGGAGCTATGAGGTCCTTAAATGTGCTAGAAATAGCAGTAAAATCATTCTCCCATCAAATTATAACATTATAAGAATAGAAGAACGTACTTCATGACATAGTATACAATAAACTGTTTCTAGAAAGACGTTGTAATAGCAGTTAGAATATCAATGATTTGGGGTTAAACGACAGAAATATTTAGTAAATTAATGCAAGGCAAACAAAACCTGGAAACTTGGCTGGTACTGATATTTTTAGCCTGACACAAATGCTCTTAGTACACTAGGTTTACATTTATGTAATACTATGACATGAAAAACTTCGCTGAAATAGCAATATGCAAGGAGCTAGTAGACAAAATTCCCGCTCTGTGGTGTTCAGATTCTAAAATTACAAGCAAGAGAAATAGGTTTAATGGACACTATAGATGAAGCAAATTAGAGTATATCCAGTTTTAACAAATTATAAAAAGATGCGAATGCCAGTGTATAAGTGCATGCTTGTGTGAACCTGTTTTTAATGTAATAATACATTTGCATTTAAATTTTGCAGTAGGTAATATATGTTAAAAATACGTGCGTTGTATGAAAGCAAGTACTGACTAACTTCATAAATATTCTCCTTCATTCGTTTATATCTTCTTTCAAAATTTTCTCATTACAGAAATGTTACTATTTGTCATCAAAAGCAGCACTGATGAACACTGCAACAAAGAGGTAACAAACAAGGTCGATCAAATCACATGGCAAGGAATTATTATTAGTTGCTGAAAAAAATCATGCTGCTGCCAAGAATGCAAGAAATTAGTATTTAAAGACGAACTGGTAAATTTCATTTTTTCTTTGACGTTGTTTTTTGTATGTTTTTCATATATCTGTTATTATTTATTAAAAAAATAGCAATGGCGCTTGATACATTGTCAGGTTTTTTTAGTCTTGAATATCATGATCACAATAGGAGGATATATATCATTCAATTATGTATAATTTCTCATTCTGCTACATGTTAATTTGGAGAATGTGTAGTCTGAGAAAGCAATATTAATAGTTTTGGAGAAAGAAGAAATGATCGTGAGTCTAGGAAGAGAAGGAACAAGTTAATATTGGTGTTTCATAAATGTCAGATAAGTAGAAATTATGGAATACCTATCAAAGAGAGTGCAAATCAAAATGTAGAAATACTACAAGATAACATAA
>NC_068990.1:3755345-3763774 GCF_001194135.2 Octopus bimaculoides
GGAGGAGGAGGAGGAGGAGGGGGGGAGGAGGAGGCGGATGGGAAATAATATCAACAACACATAAAATCAGCAGAAAAAATACCCTGGGAATGAGAACAGAGTACCTCTTTAGTCAAAAAAGTGTGGAAACTGTCCGTCCATTGTAAATAATGTCCAAACAAAGAACCTTGTTTTTATCCGATGTTAACTTTGGAGAATTCTTGATATCGTTCTCCACCTTCGTGTAATGAACTGATTTCAGTTGCCATTTCGTAATTGTCATGCATCTTCCAGGGGCGGGTATAATTTAAAATAAAGAATTCATGTACATTTGATGTACGTGTATTTGTTTATGTTGCTTTTATATATACAACTGACCACCCCGACTTATTTCTCTTAGCTCATTATCCATTTATGAAAATTGAAATATAATTTACAACATTTAAAAATTATGGAGAACATCTACGAGATCTCACGGCATGCTTAAATAGCAACGCGATCTCCTTCGAATAACATTCGTCTGTGTTTCTGTAACTGCAGATAGATAGATAGATAGATAGATAGATAGATAGATAGATAGATCGATAGATAGATAGAGAGATAGATATTAAAGCGGAGTAGTGATCGCTATAACGTTTTTGACTCTAAGGCCTGCACGATCAGCGTTGATCAGGGTTCAAACTACGACGTATAAAGTTGAAATATGTTCAACCTAAATACTTAGTTTTCACATAAGCAGCCTCCTGTGTTTATTTATATTATTTATTATAATAACATTTATATATCAGTCAATTATCAAATTCAAATGCGTACAATTAATTAAACATTAATTTCTTCAGCAATTTTTAATTCTAGAGGACTTTTTTTTCTTTGTCTTTTCAGTTTGATTTGCTATTATTTTATTTTATTTATTTACTTTTTTATTTTTATTTTTTGTCTTTTTACTGCATTATCGCCGTTTCAGGTATTCTAGATATAATTGAACACACTACAGGGATGAGATGAAAGACTAATGTTAATAGCTAAATACAAACGATAATGAAAAGTCAATTATAATTTGATACTACATATTCTGTTTATATAATTTTCAGCTATAATTGCTAGATTATATTTGTTTCTACATATGATTTTATATCAAATTTCTTGCCAAAAATTTATAACAAAATTATATTGCAAAGAAGTTACGCAACCATGAGACGAATAAATGAAACTGTAAATAAAAAATATATATACAGATAAAATGCCAGTATAAAGCACTAACTATTTTAGATCCAATTGAATTTATTTCACGATTCAAACAACATTTCATATCACGGAAATGGATGAGTTGAAACCTTGCTTAACAATAATGGAAATATTTATTACACAACAGAAATAGTCGACGAGGTAATGCGCGAGTGAACATATGCACAAACGCACACACACAAACACATCAAACACACACACACATCACACACAGACATATACACACACGCACACAGACACAAACACAAGAAGTACACACACACACACACATACATAGACTTACACACAAACACACACATTGATCAGAAATATTCACATTTGCGTTCCAACGTGTAGTTATCCGATTGTACATCACCTCATAGGTATTTAATCGTATGGTCCTTCTTGTCGTGACAATCAGACATACCAGGACCGAGGAGAAATCCAATATGTCTTACGTCAAAACAATTCGTAAAATATGATTATTTGTATAACGCGAAATTATATCTCGCAAATGTCATTAAGTCTTCCCTGACGACGACACAGCATTTTCACCGAATCAGTTTTATTTCCCATCGTGCTCTTCCTCCTCTTTCCTCTTCTTCACTTTATCTAAAATTATCAGAAGAAACGTGACTTTATTGAAACTTAATGATTCGTGAAAGTTGTGGTTTTATCGTCATTTATTTGAGGTGGTATTAAAATGTTCCCGGACTAGTTGTGCTTAATATAAAAACAAACTAATTTACCAAAGTTTTAACAGCATCTCCTTCAAAATAGTCACCTTGCACAGCAATACACCAGTCTCAGCGTTCCTGCCACTTTTGGAATCCGACCTGGAAATCGTTTTCCGTAAGCGAGTCGAGGACCTTCTGCGATTCACTCTTGATGTCGACAACGGTGTTAAACGGTGCCTTTTGAGATGCATTTTCATCTTGGAATATAGATGGAAGTATGCATGTTCTAAATCTTGCAGATAGGGCGGGTTCGGAAGCGACGCCATGTTTTTGGCGAGAAACTCACGTGTGTGGAGAGCTCAGTAACAGATTGCATTGTTGTCGTGAAGAATCCAATTCTTCAAGACGTCGCAGTAGAATACTTGATTGACAGTCTTTCCCTGAGGGACGAATTCTCGATGTACAATACCGCAGATGTCGAAAAAAACGATGTGCATACTCTTGACTGAACTGCGGCTGCCATACCTTTTGAAGTGCTCCTGTCACTTGAAACACTGCGTACAACTAATTGTTCCGTGGACACAAGCTTGCCGAAGCATGCTTAATGTCACTGTAGCAGACTTCCCAAGTTGGCTCTTTGTTCACCTTTCAGTCCATGGCAAAAATTGTAGACTACAGCATACACGTAATCACAAAAACTCGAATTTCATAACTTGCGAATTATACACAGCAATGTCCCAGAACAAGAGCTATGTAATACTGCCTTCCACCGACGCCACCTAAGACATATCCTAGATATGAGTTACCAACAATGACGTTCTGGCCTATTCCCAGTTTCGTCATCCACCTGTGACAATGACATCTACACTGACTGATCCAAATATATTGTATCGTGCACAAGAAGATTCCTAAAGATATAATCAAAAGGGAGTTGACTTCTGGAAAGAGTAAACGAGATCCACCGCGTGTTCGTCTCAAAACTATCTGCAAGAGAGCCACTAACTTTCTTTACATGAACGTTGAAAGGTGAAAGAACATGGCAGTTGATTGCTCTCACTTCAAATTGAAACGAGGAATGTGTCTTAAAAGGCGAGACGGAGGCTCGATATCGCAGCTAAAGGAAAACGCACCAAAGTAAAATATTAAAATATTGCTCCCGCATATGGAATAGTGTTGCTCCTGCGCACAAGGACATCTCGAACTATATTCAGGATTGACCACTCGATTGATTAACATTTCATTTCTAATGAAACCATCCAGCTGCTCTTTCACAATATGTCTCTCCATCAGTCTCTCTATCTCTCTACCTCACTCTGTGTATCAGTTAAATATCTCTTTCTCTCTCTCTCAGTCTCTCTCTCTGTCTCTCTCTTCCTCTCTCACTTTCTCCCGTCTAATATAAAGACTTCGGAACTGGTTGATCTCGATCCGCCACCTCTCAGACATCCTTGACCCACATGTCTCATGGCAGTAATTCATGACTGAGAATCAATGATTTATTTCTTTCTGGGAAAAGGTTAGTCTGAAAATATAGTTTAAAAACGCATCGAAAAATATTAAGGTGCAGCGAGAAGAAAATATATAGAAAGAAGGGAGAAGAGAGAAAGAGAGAGGGAAACAGGGATATTAAATAAATGAAAGTCTGAAAATGGGTTAACTACAACATGTTAAGGAGTTTGAGAGTGTTAGCATCGATTTCCCTAAGACGGCCAGAACAGTTATTTTCGAGTGTACTTCGGCTTGTGTATGCAGGTGTAAAACCTCCGAATTGACATTTAGAGACATCTTAAGCGTGAGTCGGATCTTAAGTATCTGCCTTTTCTCCACTAGAAATAATTCGCATCTTCTCTCATGCATATTGTCCATGCGTTTTGATATATTCATGCATAACTATGTTTATTTGGTCGAGTATATGTATGTAGCAAACATAATATGGTCAGCATAATTTTCGCCATGATTAACTTCATTGTTGTTATCTCTGAGTACTTAAATATGCATCTCAGGTACACATAATCGTAACGTAAACACCCATACATAGCACATACAAATATACACATATTTGCATATGTGTGTTTGGAGACAGATAGATAGATAGATAGATAGATAGATAGATAGATAGATAGATAGATAGATAGATAGATAGATAGATAGATTGACTGATTGATTGGAAAACACATATACGCTTATGTTCTCACTACTAGAGCTAATAACCATGGTAAATTGGAATAATTACGTTGCATGTGTGTGTTCGTATGTGTGTATATTTACGTGTATTTGTGTTTGCATATGAGTAATGAATGGTATCATTGCTATAGATCACTATATTTTTGCATGTCACAACTAGCTTAGATGGTGGAAAATGCATAGCAAGGTGTAAATATGCGTAATACAAATGGACAAAATGGCTATTCACAACAAAGCTATATATTTTTGGCCGTTGTAACTGTGTTAAGTAGATGTATGCACTGTTATATTGTTGTGGCCATCTTTGAAATGGAAGCTAATCAAGAAGATAAATTGCCAATCAATGTCCATTTAGAGATAATCGACTACGTAATTGAAAGAACGCCACAATAAAAAGATGTGATTCATCTGTCACAATAAAGATTGAATATATATTTCCTTTGTACTGAACTATCATATATATATATATATATATATATATATATATATATATATATATATATATATGCATCAATGTATGTATGTATGTATGTATGTATGTAGGTATGTATGCATATATGTATGCATGTAGGTAAACAGACAGACAGACATACAGATAGATAGATACTCAAACACACATAAGCCAGATGCTACACGCTTACGCACATATATATGGACGTGTAAATATCCATGTAAGTACACACGCATATATATACATGCATGTATATATATACATGCATACATGCATACATACATACACACACACACACACACACATACACACACACATACACACACACACACACACACATATATATATATATATATATATATATATATATATACATATATATATACATATATGTATGTATGTATATATACGTATATATATTCACGCTTGTATGTGTGCATGTGTGCATGTATTTATATGTCTGTATATGTGTTCGCAATTTTGATATATTCTGTCCTTAAGGAGGCGAGCTGGTACTATTGTTAGCATGCTGAGCAAAACGCTTAAGGACATTTATCCGTCTTCACATTCCTTGTTCAAATTCTGCCGAGGTCTACTTTGCCTCTCATCTTTTAGAAAGTCGATAAAATAAGCACCAGTGCAACACTGGGATCGATGTAACCGATTTACTACCTCGCCTGAATTTTCTAGCCTTATACCAAAATTTGGAATCGATATCTCTTGTCCTTCGTCTTGCCACCTAACAACTTAGTTTTATGACTACGACTCTAAACGCAAAAGACGCACGTATACATCTACACATACACACATTTATACTTACACACACACACACACACACACACACACACACACACACACACACACGCACACACACACATCCATACACTACATTTATATCTATATATATATAATGCATATATTCATGAATACATACGTACATATCTTTGTTGGAAACCGGCTCGCTCCTCAGTGGAAGATTTATAATAATTACAAAATAGTAGACACATACGTACATAAATACATACATACATACATACATACATACATACATACATACATACATACATACATACATACAATATTTGCAAACAACTTGCATAAGGAAGTGCTTCCAGTTAAAAACTTCGCAGAGCAGATACTAACAACACATCCGTATTCGTTCTCTGCACCATACTTGAAAACAGCTTGACCCGATCTGAGCCAAAACCAAGTCCTTTCCGATCAATTTGCGCAGCATCCATAAGTGAAAATAGGATATTTATTTTTGTTGGCCGTTTTTACATCTGGTGGAATGCTCTTTATCTCTGGATCCTGCAATTCTCTTAGCACCATCACTGTTTGTATATTTCCTACTTTATAAATGTCAGCGATTGATCCCGGTGGAAATTGCAGCGAGCCTCTTTTAAGATGAAAGGTTTAACTGTTCAATATCCGAGGTAGAACTAACGAACACATTGCACTTTTGTTCAATAGTTTGAACCCGTGAGAGCGCCATCTCGTATACTAGAAGTTGCCACGAAAAGCCTGTATATAAGCCAAACAGTACACAACATATTTTATACTTGCATAGTCGCTTTAAACCATCAACTGCTGTTGGTCTATCCTCAGCTTGCTTCATGATCTGACAATGTTCCAGCGTAAATACGCCCCGTGCACTTAATAGATTCTTCCTTGACTGTAGCAATGCCTTTGCCTACTAGTTAAAGTTTCGATTCTTTCTTCACCCCTTTAATAAATGTCAGACTGCGTGACCTTTTGCTCTGAACTGCATCCTTGACCACTTTATCAACTCGTCTAGCCTTGAGAGGGCATTGTGCATGATCCGTTTCTCTATCGATAGAAGAGTCGGGTCATTCATGAAAGCCTTCTTAGGTGATTGTATATAGGCCATTTGTTCTGAAATGTCTGTCGCTTCGAAAATCAGCTCCATGACAAGAATTAACGTATGCATACATGTGTGTGTGTGTGCGCGCGTGTGTGCGCGTGTGTGTGCATGTATGTGTCTAAACACACACACAAGCACACGCACTCACACACACACATATCAATAAGTTGATTTAGCTCCTAGTGTTGCTTAAAGTTTTGCTGACGGGAAAGACATGACCAGCCAATTGGACTTTCAAAAGCAAAAAAAAACAAAAAATGGAAAATCATGAATTCTTCTTTATTAGAAAGAGAACTTAACTCCTATTGGTCAGTTCGAGTGACCTTGTTGTAGTGATAACCCAGGGACAACAGATCTAGATGCTGAAGGACAATCATCGCTTTAGTCGTGGGGATTGGTAACAATTGGTTCATGCGATATACGCTCCTTCATCGGGCGATACAATGCTTATTTTTCCGTAGAAAGAATAGCATCACAATTTCTGAAACTCACTTGATCAAAACAGAATACACATACCTAACTGAAATTAATACGTTGCCGCAATATTAAACCAACCACAATGGCTCTAACACTCCGCGGCTCCACGTGGATGCGATTGAGGAATGTCTTTTACGTTATAGAAAGAGTTTCGCGTTCGATTTTTTTGGTTACATTCCCGTAGACGTCAGAACTTAACGACGTCTAGTGTAGATAAGAGAGGTGTGTCTGATGATCATCGCATTCTAGATTTCTCTATTTCTAGCTTCTTATCTTTTCATAAAGCCACAATTTTCTTCAAAATATTCATGTGTGTGTGTGTATTTCATGATCGCCACATTCTAGGTATGTTTATATATCTAAATCTAGCTACTTATATTTTTTCAAATTCACAACCTTCTTCAAATATATTCATGTGTGTGTGTGCATGTATGAATATATTTTCACGCATACACATATGCATGCATATACATCCATACATTTATGTAGGTGTTTGTGTGTGTGTGTGTGTGTGTGTGTGTGTGTGTGTGTGTGCGATGGTGTGTATGTGCACTCACCTATATGTGCGTGTGTGTGCGCCTGTGTGCGTGCGCCTATGTATAGTCATCCATTGATATTCACCCGTCGATAAGACTGACATTTGATGTTACTGATTACATTCGAGAATATCTGAGCGATTGACCTTCATCTTCGCCGAATCAGCATCTCAATATCACTATGAAATTATCTGAGATATTTTTAGTGTAACTTTATGAGAATTTTTGTGAATATTTCCTGATCCTCACATAATTTTCATTTCAGTCAGGTGTATTTTGTTTTGATGAATTCGATCTCTGGGCAGCTGCAAGCAACTTAATTGATATTTCTGATTGATCTCATAGGCTATGCATAAGTCGGCGAACTTAGAGAGAGATTAGCACGCCGGGCTAAATGCTTAGCTGCATTTCGTCCGTCTTTACGTTCTGAGTTCAAATGCTCATAGGGTCAACTTTGCCTTTCATCTCCTTTGGGGTCGATAAAATAAGTACCAGTAGAGCACTGGGGTCGGCGTAACCAACTTATCCCCTGACCAGGATTTTGCTGGCTTTTGTGCCAAAATTTGAAACGATTATTGCTAAGGCGGCGAAGTGACAGAGTCGTTAAGAAGCTGGCGAAATGCTTAGCGACATTATATCCGTCTTTACGCTCTAAGTTCAAGTTTCGCCGAGGTTGACTTTGCCCTTCATCCTTCCGGGGTAAATGAAATAAACACCAGTTACGCACTGGGTTCGATGTAATCGACTAGCCCTTCCCCCAAAAGTTTCAGGCCTTGTGCCATTAGTAGAAAGGATTATTATTATTATTATTATCATTATTATTATTATTATTATTATTATTATTATTATTATTATTATTATTATTATTATTATTATTATCATCATCATCATCATCATCATCATCATCATCATCGTTGTTATTATTATTATTACTATTATTATTAAGAACAAATATTGAGATAAATTTTATTCAACGCATAGATACTGAACGGTATACATATAAAGGATAAAATCCT
>NC_068990.1:3763895-3773536 GCF_001194135.2 Octopus bimaculoides
CCTTCATATATTTACTGTTCAGTATCTATGCCTTGAATAAAATGTATCTTTCTACTTGTTCTACAATACATTTCAACGCTTCGAAAAACCAAAACATGTTTGTTTACATACGGCGTATTATTATTATTATTATTATTATTATTATTATTATTATTATTATTATTATTATTATTATTATTATTATTATTATTATTATTAAGTCGGAGGTCTAAAAGAAGTGTTAACACGCCAGGCAAAATGCGTAGCGACATTTTGTCCGTCTTTATGTTCTGAGTTCAAGTTTCGCCGAGGTCGGCTTTTTCTGTCACCCTTGCGAGGTCGATAAAATAAGTACCAGTTCAGCACTGGGGTTAATACGAGTGACTTATCACCCCCTGCGAATTTACTTTCCTTGTGCCAAAATTTGAAATCATTCTTATTAACATTTTCGGCATCTCTTTCGCTTCTGTACGTTCTATCTTCAAATATCGCCGAGGTCAACTTTGCCTGACATTCTTTCGGAATCAATAAAATAAAGTACTTGTTAAGTACAGCGATGCGTGTAATTATCTATACCTTTTTCCCACAAAATTGCTGGATTTGTGCCAAAATTAGAAAGAATTGTTGTTGTTGTTGTTGTTTTCATTAGTCCCTGGTACTCGTACCCAGCATCTAGCTTATTTATTTTGAAAGCTTATTTGCCTTTTTTCTGTGCAATATTTAGTTTCGGAAGGTATAAGGATGTTTATGAGAGAGCATACATGTTCTTATTTCATATATTTATATTATATCTGGACTGTTCGATCACCTGACATTTACAATCACCTGGCATATTGTAACCAAGTTATTGCAAAATATCGAATATGCGGTGTGCTTATAAAAAAATTATGTTCAGTTTCGACATAAAAATATTGCCATGTTACATAATGCATAATAGCTACCTACCCTGTTATATCTATTGATATATCTTTCCTGAGAACAAGGCAGTTTGTAATGAGGAGGTCAATATAATCTATATTTTGATTATACATTGTCTGCTGTTGACATTAGTCTTTTGTTTATTGACTTTATGTTCGTATATATCTATATATTTGTGTGAGTGTGTGTGCGTGCGTGCGTGTGTGTGTGTGTGTGTTTGTGTGTGTGTGTGTGTGTGTGTGTGTGTGTGCTTCTCATTTTTCTTCTTTTTTTTCAGGCATTGATCTTGTAGAGCTAAAATCAAACCTTCCGTTTCTAACTTTAGTCGTAAGTTTTGCGCTATTTTTGGCTTTCATTTTGGCTCACTTCCTCTCTGATCAATCTTCCAGGATACTGACCATGGAGAAGCTTTTCTATCCATTTGTTCCTTTAATATATGTTGGTGTTCCGCTTTGATATTTTTGCTTCGTTTTGTTGATCTTGATTCTATTTGTATTTTAATCACTAAAATACATATATGTATAGAAATTATGGGTTGTCTTTATGTGTAGATATTGGGAATTTCACACGACGAATTTGTTATTTGTAATGGGGCTAGACACCAGAAAAGCGGTGATTGAGAATCTTCCGAAAGAACCATCTTCTTAAGGGATCTAATCGTAACTTTATTTATTCTGTCCTTTTTGTTTATTTATTGTAGTCATTTAAAGTTTCTATTTGCTCATAACTTTGTTGATATACTCTTACATAAAGCTAATGTCGGGAACCAGAATAGATCATTGCTCTCACATCTGAAACTACGCAGCTACTTCACATTCTTGACTGCATCTAGAAAATGGGTGCCCTACTGACTGGCCTAAAGTCACAAATAGACACTCATTAGTCTCTGGTTCACACATTCACTGTCGCCTCTCAGAACTTCTACTGTTATTGAAGTATTTTCTTCTCCTCAGATGTGACCAGATACATGCCATGTACACAGAAGCAATTCCAGCCGACTTGGCCGTCCTTTTCTGGTCATCTTCTTCCGTTCAACCCTAAGCACTGCTTTAATTGCAACAACCAATCCTTTCTTCAGAGAATCTGTGCGCGCTGGAATTTTTTCCCGCATTTATTGACTAACAAAGACTCAAGAGGAACACTAATGGCACCAATCTCACCGGTCTAAGTTGTCCTGTGAAGTCCATGAGTGCTGTGCCTTCTCCAGACGCAGCAAATCAGAAATGGTTATACTATTTAGATACGTTTTTGTAAAGTGTGCTATCTTTAAAAGAATTCGATTTTATTTGTGAGTCCTAATAATATAAATTACTATCAAAATTCACTACCAAATGTCTTTTTTAAACCTACCTCAACAGAGTGTGTGCTACATATAATCAACCATACCACTTTTGAAACCATTATAGAACCACCGTTATATGTTTCATGTGTCTCCGGCAATGTAGTCGCCGATTCTGCATGTATGATTTGAAATATTACCTACAATAAGAAATTATCAATTTACAATGAATTTTAACCACATTTGATTTGCTCAGTTGTAGAATCAAAGACGTGTTTGTTTGTTTTTTATAATATATCATCAATATATCATCATCATCATATATTGATGTTGGAGAAGTAAGATACAATTTTTCGTGTCATGGCTGCACCTATAAAAGCAGATTGACTCAGGACGGCAAAAAAAGACAAAATGTATCACAGTAATAATTCCAGTTTTGTTTTTATTTAGTAGTGAAGGATGAATTATCCCCCTTATACGGTACTCAGTTGCGGTGAGGTAGAAATAGACCATTCCAGACCGTGTTCTATTAATTGCAAGCTACAAGCTCTTGAACAGTGAATACATTTCTTCTTCCATTATCTAATAAGCGCGCGTCTTCAGAAATCGCACATATCACACACTTTCCTATACGTTGTTGTAAATATAGGCAGAAGTGATCGTAAGATTTATGGCATCCATGTTCATTCTTGATCTTCTTGAAACCTTTATATCAAAATCAATCAATTAATGAAATATCTGAAATATGACCTATGAAAAATGTTTAAGTAAAGACATAGTTAATTAGCTTTCTTAGAAAATTCTAAATTTGATTCGGTTAGACATTTGAAAATCAGTTATTTCCTGATATGTCAGTCTTCTGCAAGAGTCTAGAATCAGCTAGAATCTTACTAATGGATCCTTTCAGTTTGCATTACACACACATGTACTCGCATGTACACAAACACACACATATATATATATGTGTGCATGTGTGTCTGTGTGCGTGTACAGGTGTTTATACGTATGTCTGTATATATATATGTATATATATATATATGTATATATATATATGTGTGTGTGTGTGTGTGTGTGTGTGTTATGCATGTATGTATGCATGCATGCATGTATGCATGTATGTATGATTGCATGCATGTATGTATGTATGTATGTATGTATGTATGTATGTATGTATGTATGTATGTATGTATGTGGTATGCGTTTGTATGAGTGTACGCTACGAAATTCAACCACCAGAGGAATATATGCCACAAGAAAAAGGTATAGATAAATATCAACACAAAACACTAAAGGTTTCAAATATAATTGAATTCATCTCACAAATTAAGCTATATTGAATATCATGGAAATAGATAAAATGAAATGTTGCTAAATAATAATGGAAATATTAATTCGATGAGTAAGTTATACCATAGATTAATATCTTCAGGCGTCTACAGTATCAGCAGAGTTACATTGTGTATAAATCGGTGAGCTGGCAGAAAAAGTTTATGGCGATTGCGACTTGATACATTACAATATTTTATTTCTACCCCGTCATTTCTGATTTTAATACTTCCGCCGGGGTGGCTTTTGCCTGACATCATTCAACGCTTGATAAAATCAAATATGCTAATATAATACTTTTGGCCTGTAACAATCGACCTATTCTGCTCCTCTCTTACAAATTAGTAACCTTGCGTCAGTGTACAAATATTAATTTAGCTACAAATTCACAGTTCAGTTCTCTTCATATTTCAATGGTACGTTATAAAAAGGCTAATTTTTAGGCGAAAGATTTATCAGTTTGGGGTGATTAGGCTACGTTATGGATAATTGTGATGGAGAACATTTTAAATGCTTCTACTCTAAGAAGCTAAGGGGCAATCAATATGATTACGGTAGAAACGACTTTCAAAAGTTTAATACTCTTAAGATATACATTATATGCATTTATTTAATGAAATACTAAAATGACGGGTAAGCGGCCAAGATGTCTGACCATTTAGTTGAAGAAATTCCCGCATTGTTACCGCTTTTTCTCTATCCCATGACCTCAGAGATCTATGAACTCGACAACAAACCTTAAAAAACACAAAGTACCCATTGCTTTTACAGTACTATCGCTACTTAAGTTGTTTGGCAGTTCATCCTACTCGTTCTTCACGGCATAGTCATCAAAACCGTTGAATGTCGTTGTTAATGTGGAAACTATGATATCGCTCTAAAGTTTCCTAATACTAGAAGCAGTCAAGCATTCGTTGAAATACTTTCCTCTTCGAAATCTTTGATAAATAGTTTCTATGATCTAGTTTATCTTTCACCCGTTTAGAATAGATAAAATATTCAGTGTGGATTTAGTTTTACCTCACACAGCATGTACTTAACTATTTATGCAAAGATTCTGTTGCAACTGTCTAGAATGTTTCTCTTGTACAATTAGAGCGTCGATTAAGTCTATCGCGCCTGTCCACGTTAGTCTATAGAGTATGTGATGTGTCCTTTCACCTCAAACCATATTATGAAACAAACTGCACACTACATAACGCTCAAACAATAACCTTGAACCTAATAAATAACCCAACGAGACACCTTCGAGGTATCACTCGATTTATTATGATAAGAAGCTAAATCGCTCTCTCAAATCACACCCAGCTATCATAAAAGTAAAGGACACATTGACCAACGTAGATCTAGAGGTTAAAATAAATACGATCATCAACTGGTGGGAATACCGTTATCATTTGTGTGTGCGGGTGTGTGTATGTATACACACACACACATAGGTTTATATGTTTCTTGTTGCAGTTTAATTTTAAAATTAGTGTTGAATCCTGCCTATATTTGATTAGATACTGTTTACGTAGGGTAAATGTGTTTGAAACTTGTGTGTATTGTTTCTAGGTATGTTTATTCCCAAACAGCACTTCTTTTAGTGTTGTTGACACCGGATTCACAATATGGGGGGTGGCAGCTGATGATGGGTGTATGTTGGATTGTTGGTACGGCTGGTCTTGTATTTGTGGAATAGTGTTATAATACATCCTTTTGATACATATATATATACATATATATATATTTACATATATATATATATATATATATATATATATATATATATATATATATATATATATATATATATATGTGTGTGTGTGTGCGTGCGCGTGTGCGTGATTTTCTACAGGCAGTGAAAGAGAAAGAGACCCATAGATGCTCATTATAAAAAACACGTAGAAGTATTCAAATGATTTGAACTGACACACAGAAATCTTTATCAAGGAATACGTCCGCGGTGCAAAGAACGACTATAGGAGGAATCCATGAGAGATAACATGGAGTTAATGATGCAAATACAGAAAACACGTAAAACTGTTCTGTAGATATATAAACCTCCACATGCTTATATATGAATGTTCCTCTCCTGAATATTTTCAGCTTTCGTTTCTCTCAATCTATATTCCTATATGTACATATATTTACATGTATATATATATATATGAATGTATACTTTATATATCAAGACGAAGCGTGTTTACTCGCTTATTAGATACCACAGTACCAGCTGATCGGAATATCTCAGTTAAAAAATTCGAAAAATTAGATAAATACAAGCACCTAGAGATAGAAATCACTAGAATGTAGAAGCTGAAAACAATTTCTCTACCGATTGTTGTAGTAGAAGCACCAGACATGGTTAAAAAAGGCTCTTCAATTTTCATTTATAAATTACCTGAAATATCGAATATACACAATATCCAAAAGATTGCGCTAGCCTCAACAACTATAGTTATAACACAGTTACTAGCCTTAGGTCTCAGGTAGAGACCTGACTAACAACAAAATTGCACCGAAATCAAGCTAAATAATGAAATATGATAATAACAAAGCTTGAAGTTTGGGTGGAGGATGTAATCATTACATCAAACCTAGTGTACAACTATTTCTTCTTTCATCGACCTCAAAAGGATGAAAAGCTTAGTCGACCTCGGCAGAATTTGAACTCGAAACGTAACGACGAACGAAATACAGTTAAACATTTCATCCAGAATGCTAAAGATTCTCGCCGCCTTAAAACAGCAGAGTTAATCCTTTCTACAAGGCCTGAAATTCGGTTGGAAGTGGCCAACTGAACACACTGGGCTCGATGCAACTGAGTCATCCCCACCCCCAAAATTGATGCCCATATGCCAAAAATTTGAAACGATTATATCAACTGTTTTTACGGCGAGAACAGTTAGCACCCTGGACGCTATGAAGAGTGAAGACCCTTTTTCTTTAACCATGCTTGGTGCCCCTACTACAACAACCGGTAGAGTAACTGTTTTCAGTTTCTACATTCTGCTGATTTCTATCTCTAGATCCTTGTATTTACCTAATTTTTCAAATTCTTTGACTGAGATATTTCGATCAGCTGGTACTGTCATATCTATTAGATAACAGGCATTTTGTTCATGATCCTTGACAAAAATGCCAGGTCTATTCGCATTTATCTGCTTGTCAGTATGGATAGCAACGTCATATGATCATTTATTATTATTATTATTATTATTATTATTATTATTATTGTTATTATTATTATCCTCATCAGCATCATCAGCATCACCTTCATCATCATCATCATTATTATTATTATTATTATTATTATTATTATTATTATTACTATTACTAGTGAAATAAAGTTTGCTAAATTCATTATCGACGAAATGTCAATCGGTTGCTATATCCATGACAATGAAATCTGTCATCATCTTTTCAATCTTAGAATGGTACGTAGAAAAGTTGCAGATCTCTGACGATGTGGCAGTAAATCTTCCTCATGTAATTCGCATTATGAAAATAATTATCATTCTATGTAAATGAACCGAATTTAACATGGTGTAAGTGAATATTTTATAAACAGACACTTAAATTTAGTTTCATTTTGTTTGATGTGTGTGTATATTAATTTTTCGTAGGGATACCGCATTTCATTTTGCAATCATAACGTACACACAAGTATACTACAGCTGTATAAGTGAATATCCTGTTCTACTTATTAAATAGTATTGTTAACTGTGTGATTTAATCAATTTAAGATATCTCTATATATATACAGATATATATATAAATACACATTCACACACATATATGTATACAGGGAGACTGACAGATGTAGACATGTACAGATGGATAGATAAACAGCTTAATAGACTATATATAAATACATAGATTCTTATATACACATACCTATATGCGAGTGTATGTGAGTGTGTGTGTATATATATGTATGTATGTGTTTATATATCTATCTATTAATTTATGGATGTATATATGTATGTATGTATAGACGAGGGCGCGTGTATGTCTGTGTGTGCAAAAAGAAAATACTTTTGCTTTCAAGTATGTTATAAATATGGCCATGTTCTCCTTTATAAAAATTCTTTTATTTCTTTATTACTTCTTTGTGTTTGTAACAAGAGCGTTTCAAAATCCATTGCTCTAACCTTTCGAGACTGTCGAAATTTCATTTTTAAAATAAATTGTCTTCACCTGTTCAACTTCATGTGAGAAAGTTTCCTCTATGTCTCTGTGTGTGTGTGTGTGTGTGCGCGCGCTTGTATGTGTGTGTGTGCGAGTGGGCTTGTTTGTGTAGACACACACACACGCATATATTTTATATACATATATACATACATATATATAGATAGATAGATAGATAGATAGATAGATAGATACATAGATAGATATGTATATAAACATATATATATACGTATGTATATGTATATGTGCACTTATATATGTGTGTGTATGTGTGCGTGTGTGTATGTATATTGTGAATATACACATCTATATGCATGTATAGACAGAAGCATATACAAACACCCACAGATAATAATCTAATAGAAATTTTGTTTGTGTTATATTTTTATGAATAACATCATGTAAAGCTATTTCGTTCGAGTTAACCCATTTAGATTTGAAAGATGACTTGTAGAAGCATTATCTGTCTATCTATCTACATATGTGTGTGTGTGTGTGTTTGTGTGTATACACATAAATATATATACACATACATATATATACATATATAAATACATATATATATATATGTATATATATATATATATATATATATATATATATATATATATATATATATATATATATATATATATATATATATATATATATGCACACACACGCGCATATATCTATCCATTTATTTATCTATCTGTCAACCTACATATATATGCGCGCACACACACATACACACACAGACTCACACATATATGTATATATATATAGATAGATAGATAGATAGATAGATAGATCTATATATAAGCATATGTATGCATGTAAGGGACCCTGAATGACTAGATTAGGAAGCGAACACCTTTCTCACGCATCGAAATCGATCAGTTAAATTAACAAGTACCCCGACTTTGAAAAAATACAAAACCATCTCGTTGAGTTCACATATCAATAACATGTAAGAAACCATGTTCAGATAAAAGATGAAATAGAATTTCTAGGATGCATGTAATAATTCTCTATATTATTGTAGACGTATTTTATTGTATGTTTAAAAGAATATATTTATTGGTATCGTGTTGAGGAAGGATAAGTTTAAAGTGGTATCAAAGTTTCTATTATTATATCAATGAATCAATGATTTCTGTGAAGCGTCCTTTATTATTGGCAATGTGACAGACTGTATTTGGTTTTCTTTTTTTTTACAATTATGTTTTTAATAGTTTCTTTTATGTAACCAATGCTTTTAACTTTCCACTCACATCGAGGTATAATAAAATATGAACTCAACGAGACGCGACATACAGAGAAACATAGAAATCAGAAATAGAGAGAGAGAGAGCGAGAGAGAGAGAGGGGGGGAGAGGGGGGAGGAGGAAAGTGTGTGTGCACACGCGAGCAACTCTGTATGTGTATGCGCCGGCGCGTGAGTATTACAAGAAGCTAACGAACAACATGATGATTGTAACTAATATAGAGATAAAATAGAAAATAAAATCGACAGAATAAGCAGAAAATATTCAAGTAAAAAATGCCACAGCAAGAAAGGGTGAGACAAAGATTGCTGGACAAAGACATTCAGTAAGAAAGTAAAAGAGCAACAGGAAGATAATCTGAGAAAGAGAGAAACAATGAAAGCACCCGGGGAGAGAGAGGAGAGTGAAATTGAGAAATGAGTATCCCTTTCAGTTTTAACTAGTCCAGTCACAATTTAGTTGTTTTCACGTTCTATTTAGTCTGGTTTGATATTTGTATTATGTTAGTCTAACGAAGATGTTGCAGTGAGAAGCGATTTCCAGTAGCAAAATGTGGGAAGGTTATAAAAGCACCCCTCTTACAGTTGGTGCGCCACTGCTGCTACACACTCAGAGGTTCTTGATCACATCCAGAGAAAAGCTTCTCGACTAAATGTCATGAAGTCTTTTATTTCTCTATCTATCTATCTATCTATCTATCTATCTATCTATCTATC
>NC_068990.1:3773636-3774581 GCF_001194135.2 Octopus bimaculoides
TTTGTGACAGTTTCACCCAGGCACTCGCGACTAACTCGCCTCTCTTCCTCCTATCACCCACGTTGTGTCCAGCCCCGCACTCAACAACCCAACCGTAAGCAACGCCTAGTCTTTATTTTCCAAAACATTGAACCAATGGAATCTACGTACAACGTATGTTGTTTTGTCTTTTCCTTCGGACATCAACTTCAACAGCTGAGGTGAAAAATTAACATCAATAATTTTCACAACGATACCAATAGATCGTATTAGGTGGCCATATTATCTAAGCTTTCTTGAATTCCCCGTTATGAAGAAAAAGGTTTTATAGGGGTAGCTATGTAATAACGATTGTTCTGCGAACGCGTTCATTCCTGACGTGATCCAATTACGGGAAGCCTAAGATGCTGCATTAGCATCTCATATTCAATGCCTGCAGCTTCCCCTTTTTTACTACACAAACAGTGATAATACATACATACATATATATATATATATATTTTGTTTAAAAGAGTTCCAACACTGTCTGTTTTTTATGTTTTATTTATATTCCTGCAAAACCAATGTGGGATATAGAATATGGAATATACAATATATAATATAATATCCAATATATAATATAAAATAAAAATGGATGGTACTATGAAATAAAGTATTGAATGTCTTATTGAATATATGGAATATGTCTTATTGAATAGATGAAATATTGAGTGTTCAATATAAAGGATTAATTATATAAAGGCGAATACGTATTTTCTATATCTTGTGGTATTTCATCATGGCCGGTAAGATAGACTTTAACAGACTGTCATACCGGCCATGATGAAATACCACAAGGTATAGAAAATACGTATTCGCCTTCATATATTTAATCCTTTATATTGAACACTCAATATTTCATCTATTCAATAAGACATATTCCATATATTCAATAAGACATTCAATACTTTATTCCATAGTACCATC
>NC_068990.1:3775250-3780362 GCF_001194135.2 Octopus bimaculoides
TATATATATATATATATATATATGCATATATACATACATATTATGAATGTAAGTACGTATGTATGTATACTTATAACCAGGTGAACAGGGCTTTACAGCACAATGGCACACAAATTTTAAAAGTAAGTTACTAAGTGAAAATCTCAAAAGAATAAAAGACTTCTGGAGAATATATACACATGTCGATTATTTCAGCCCTTACATCGATCCTCTTTCTAGCTTTTGTTTTCATCCGTTATCAACCACACAAATACAGATTTATATTCATATCTCCGATAATTCTGTTTGTCGTTGATAAGCAATGAGAAGGAAAACTTGATAGAAGAATCGATTTCAGGTTTAAACGATCAGCATTAACACTCACGCACACTCACAGATACACGCATACATATATACATATCTACAACTCTATCTATGTTTATCTATTAATACATATGTGTGTGTGTGTGTGTGTGTGCGTGCGTGCATGGGTGCTTGCTTGTATCAATGTATGTATATACATATGTGCTTATATGTAGATACATGCTTTTATAGTTGAATAGAGAGATAGATAGATTGATTGATAGATAGATAGATAGATAGATAGATAGATAGATAGATAGATAGATAGATAGACAGATAGACAGATATATAGGTCGTCAAACACATATATATATATATATATATATATATATATATATATACGTATGCATGCATTCATACAGCCACACATTAATACATACACCCGCCCAGTGGATATAAGCATAAATCTAAAAATGCCCGTAAAAGAAAACACCTACACTGAACTATTGAGAAATCTACAATTACTCCTCCCAGATTATAAATTAAGGCTCATATATGTAGTTATTTGGGCACTGGGATATGTAACAATGCCTAAATACCAATCCTGACAAATTAGGCTTCTCAAAACCAAAATGGAGAAAGCTGATTCGAAAGCAACAGTTCAAAGCCATCACTAGAATTGTAAAAATTTGTAAGACTTTCCAGCAGTTTATCATTTAAGTATACATACGCACGTTCAGACATATAAGTATATGCATGAGAATATATACATAAAACAAAACATAAAAATGTGCACATGCACTAACTCGAAATAGTGCACACATGCACGCATACACTCATACACGCAAAAATGTTGTTGAAATTCTAATGAAGGCGCTTTGGATCTAGGTTAGAAACCGACTCCTCTTCTAATGGCAACAAATCTTGAAATAAAACTGTATAATTACATACATACATACATACATACATACATGCATACATACATACATACATACATACATACAAATATAAACACTTTTAAATGTATAGATGAGAGGAAGTATGCAATATAGCCCGTAATACAGAGAAACTTGATGAGTTGTGTATGTGTGTGTGTATGTTGCCTATCTCGCCTACTCAGCATTTCTCGTGTATAAATAAATCTATGCTATTTATTTCCTGTTACATATAGAGTTTTACACAATTATGTATAGCTTTGACTACAGTGAAGCTTATATAGACCCAGGTGTGTCGAAATTTCGGACAATCCTTTGAGTTAATTGTATATTCTCCTTTAAGTGTGTGTGTTCTTGCTTCATATGTACTTCATGACAATACAGAACATAATTAACTTTATTACATTGCATGTATCATGTTTCTGTTTCTTCCATTTATTCCCACAAAATAGAATTAAACGAGCTTCCCAGGAATGCAAACAAGCATGTATGTCATTGAACTTACAAAAAGTATGTATACATATATACATCTATCATGTTTTTTTGCCTGAAGTTGAATAAAGGAACTTGAATGATACAAAAAAACTACATCCCCATTTATGTTGATATTTTAAATCTGTAGACTACGTGCTAAAATTTGAGATTCATCCAAAAGCGTTCTTTCCTTCAGAAAGCAATTCCTAAAAGAGAGAGAAAAACAACGTAATGCGAGACATGAAATTACTAGCGTTAGTTATATATCATCAACAGGTTATTACGAATCGCTGTTAGACAGTCTGGGTGAACTCTTTGAAGTGAGAAACTTCAAATTAGTTATTGAACTGTCCATAAGAGTTTTGGCATCGCCCCAAAACATTGCAGCAGAATTTACTCAGCTCAATATTCATCATTACTTTAGCAATTTCACATAACAACATGAATGCATATCGCATTTGAAGAGGGTTTTTTTTCTTATATTTTACTTTGATCAAAATATAGAGTATATCAGTTCTAATATTATCTTATGTTAATATTCACGCAAAATATATGGATTAATTTCAATGCGCATGCGAACTTAACTATCGGTATGCCCATGTTAGTATTATATATATGCATTGTATTTATGTACCCATTAATAAAAATGAATATAAATATATACATATAGACTCACGCACGCATACACACACACACACACACACACACACACTCACATATATATATATTAATACATATATATATATAAATTAATATATATATATATAAATGTATATAAATGTGTATATATATATATAAATGTATATGTATATATATACAAATAACTATATATATAGACATACATATATATATACACACACACATATATCTGATTAAAAGCAGCTGATGGAAAACAACACAAAGGGGCCAATGTGCATGGGTTTGGATAATTATGTAAAGTTGGGAATGACATACACAGTAAATTATTAATTTACTGAATATATTTTTTTTGTCAGAAAAGCAAATATACAATCATAGCGTGAGTTGTGAGCATATCTGGTGAGAACATACAGATCATATCAAGAAATCAAATATAACATCTTGATTAGATAAACATATTTCGGACAAGTTGAGTTAGATATTGTATGGGAGTGCAGAAAGACAATAAATACATACAGTACATCAACAGGTGTAGCACTCATGAAGAGAATTGCAACTGCTTCCGATCATACTAAAACGTCCATGTGACAGAGGCTACAGTAGTAGTGGCATTTTATTGTCGCAAATGTATGATAGCATCACGTCGGCAATAAGGTCTGCAGTGCGTGACTGCCAAAATCTTTGAGACATTAGCAAATGGAGAATCACAGCCAGCTATATCACAAGATGTGATTTGTTGTCGCTAATATATAGGAAAACAAGAAATATATACATATACACACACTCACACACATATATGTGCATTTCGTGTAATTGTGTGTGTGTGTATATATATATATATATATATATATATATATATATATATATATATATATAACGAAGGATGACTGTGTGGTAGGAACTTCGCGTTCTAACCACACGGATCCGGATTCAGTTTCAGTGCGTGGTGCCTTAGACAAGTGTGTTCTACTACACACTCGGTTCGACTAAAACAAATATTGTGAGTGATTTGCTGGACAGAAGTAGAAAGATACCCGTCATATATGTGTTTGTATGCATGCATGCATGCATGTATGTATGTATGTATGTATGTAGAACTTAGCGAACTTAGATATGTTTCGGCTAAGGATTGACCCAGGTCATTCCTAACTTAATGGCGCAACCTGATAGGATCTGTTACTTCATTTTTAAGTCGAATTTGAGGATATCATGGCCCATTCAAGTAGGGAGTTGTTGTTGGCTGAGATGTATTGAGGTGTAGGTGTCTTATCTGGTATCCTCTGCCGCCACGAAAGCCATGCTGGCTGGAAGATTGTGGCTTTCTAGGACGCTAGTTTCCTTAATCTCACCACCCCTGACATGGGTGGGGAGTGAGATTGAGCGATAGTTAACTGCAAGAGATTGTTTCCCTTTTTGGAGACAAGGATAACACTTTGGGACAAGAACTGTTTCGGTATATAGCCTAGTCTACAGAATTTTTTCAGAGATTGGTTAGAAGGGTTGCAAGGTGGAGTCGGCAGTCAATCAGGTTACTAGGTAGGAATGTATTAGGGCCTACTGCACAATAATACTTGATATAATTTATTGTTGCTAAGGCGGCGAGCTAGCAGAATCGTGAATACACTAGGGAAAATGCTTAGCTGCATTTCGTCTGTCTTTACGGCCTGAGTTCAAATTCTGCCGAGGTTGACTTTGCTTTTCAGGGTCGATAAAATATAATTACCAGTTATACACTAGGGTCCATGTACTCAACTTACCCTTCTCCTGAACCTGCTGGCCTTGTGCTAAAATTTGAAATCATTATTTATTGTTGTTATGATGTCGGTAACAGTAACAGTTATGTTAGAGCTAATAAGTTGGGGATTGATTTTCTTCAGAACCCTTGAGTCACTGGGCCAACGGATGAAACAGCGGCCCTATGTTAGTTGGCATATGAATAGAACACATTTAGTGTCTGTTTGTGCGTATGTATATATTTGAATCTATTCCAACGTATGCATTGCTCGGGAATACCAGCACATAATTTTCATAATATATGCATATAAGTCGTGGTCTGGTGCTATGATTGATATCCGATTCTGGTCCGGTACGTATGTGATATTGATAAGCCACAATAATTGCAAAACACTCTTGGGTGGTATCTGCAGTGAGTTATCTCGCCTGTTCAAAGAGAAGAAAAAGAGTAAAAAGAAGAAAATAGAGAAATTGACATCAGTTTATTCAAAGAGTAATACAATTAATGCAATTCTATTTTCTATTTATTGGAATACCTTTGAATAAACAGATGTCTAAACGTCAATTTCTCCATTCTCTTTCTTTTAACTCATTCATATATATATATATATATATATATATATATATGCAGGTGTTATTCAAATTCTTTTATTTCCGACACATGTTTCGAAGATGTCATTGTTATTATTCTAAAGGAATCAAATGATGTAAAACAAAGTACTCTTCATTTACCTGAAGAGACGATTACATTGTTTTACACCATTTTATTCCTTTGGAATAATACCAATGACATCTTCGAAACATATGTCGGAAGTAAAAGAATAGAATTTTGAATAACACATGCGTTTAACTCCATTCATTTATTTATATATATTATACAAAATATTTACTTTAAAAATAAGGTGTTACGCCCTTTTTACTCGTGTGATTTTTTGCTACCCTGGTAGTTGTTTATGTATTTTTCCATGTAAATTGTAAACAAAAGGAAACAAATACACACACCCACACACACACACACACACACACACACACACACACACACACACAC
>NC_068990.1:3780372-3783948 GCF_001194135.2 Octopus bimaculoides
ACACACACACACACACACACACACACACACACACATATATATATATATATATATATTAGCTTAAAAACCACCCGACAGGGCGGCTTTTAAGTTAGTATGTAGCTTTTTAAGCAACTAACATCGAATGGGAAGATCTGCAAACAGATCTCTGAATTGTTTTGGCGAATTTGTTGCAATTGCTTCCTCCAGAGTCATATCCGAATGATAATAATATTCGTCATTGTGAAATGTATCTCTTTCTTAAAGCTTCCTAGATACGATGCGACTTTGCATCTCTATTGTTGCGATTAAAATGATTGCCTTCTGGTATATATTTGGCGTACACAAAGCATGTCCATTCAACGGAAATCTTTTTAAATGTAAATTGTGATTAGCTGAGAAACTCTTCGCTCTTACAATTAACCGTTCATTCGGGAACGTATTTAAGCAGGACTGTTCGTACAATCAAATGTGCTGATTCAGTTGGAATAATTGAGTGGAAGACTTACTATTCAAACTCATCACGTATAAAGATTTCATATCCACTCTGGCTTTATTTCAATATACCTATCGATGAAAGGCATTAACCACATATGTTTATCTTTACCTTGTTCAGGGCTTACGTCTCAAATCTTATATTATTAATTATTATGCATTGCTGACTTCATTGATGCTTATTCTATACAATCCTTAAAGCTGAGTAATTGAAACCAGTCATCGGTTTCAGGTGGATATTTCAATATTAAAATGTGTGTATGTGTGTATGTGTGTCTGTGTGTGTGAATGTATTATGCATGTATGTATAAATGCATGTATGTATGTATTATATAAGTACGTATATATGTGTGTGTATGCATGCATGTATGTATGCATATATGTATGTATATATGCATGTATGTATGCACATATGTGTGTATAAGATTTATTTAAGTTCTTCTTAAGAGACTTCAAGCCGGTCGCAAACAATCCGACAAGGCCTTCTGAGTTAAGAGGGTTCCTGGTGTTTGTAAATAGGCGATTGAGCTGTTGATTCAGATATCCAAGTGTGTGCATCTATTCATCTAAAAAATCTTTGGAATGTTTTACAAATCTCGACTGTATCACTAATAGACTGGATTTGGAGATTTCACGTCAGTTTCTTTCTCGTTGAAAAACCTAGTAATTCTAGGTCACGTATAAATCTGATGATACATTGCCCAATGCACCTATGATAATAAGTAAAAATTAGAACATATTGTTAGAGTACAGGAGCTGTAAGTTCCGCATTAATTCACTATAAATGTTCACTTTTTCCTGAACTTCTCATTGTACATTCACATCCGATGGGCAGCTAGCCTCTACAACAATGCGTATTTGTTCCCTTTCACACAGAACAATACCAGGACTGTTATATCCGCACCGAATTGGTGATTTCATTGAAATGTTCCACCAGTATTCCTTGTTTTTCAAGATCAGGGCAATTCTTCCTGTGGGTGAAATTGTAAATAGTTTTTTGCAAATAAGTGATGCTGCAGGGTATGTATGTACGTATGTATGTAAATATGCATGTATATATCTATGTATATATAAGTATACATGTGTATATATGTATATATAAATATGTGTATGTATGAATGTATGTATGTATGTATGTATTATGGCGGCGAGCTGGCAGAATCGTTAGCACGCCGGGCGAAATGCTTAGCGATATTTCGTCTGCCGTTCTGAGTTCAAATTCCGCCGAGGTCGACTTTGCGTTTCATCCTTTCGGGTCGATAATTTAAGTACCAGTTACGCACTGGGGTCGATCAAATCGACTTAATTCCTTTGTCCGTCCTTGTTTGTCCCCTCTGTGTGTATCCCTTTGTGGGCAGTAAAGAAATAAGAAATGTATGTATGAATGAATGTATGTATGTATGTATGTATGTATGTATGCGTGAATGTATGTACGAAAGTATGCGTGCGTACGCATTTATATTTCATGTCACAAGTACTCTTAAAAATCCGAGTATTATTTTGGTCAAGATTTAATTCTTTATAGGCGTGTTTTGGAGAGAGGGAATGTGGTTTTGTTCTTTTGAATTTGGTTCTGAAACTAATTAAAAGAAAGTTTAATGAATCTCGGAATGATGTATTGGTTTGGGCGATATTTGTAGCTGGAATTGTTAATATGTTTTTTTTTAATTAAGTTAGTGTTTATATATATATATATATATATGCGTGTGTGTGTGTGTGTGTTTATGTGTATGTTTCTATTCATCAAATTCAAAAAACGAAACCACATTCCCTCTCCCCAAAACACGCCCATAAACAATTACATCTTGACCAAAATAAAATACGCATTTTTAAGAGTACCTAAGACATGAAATATAAATGTATACACACTCATACTTTCGTATATACATTCACGCATACTTATATATATATATATACATATACACACAAACACACATACTTACATATATGTAAGAGAGGAAAGCTAAAGACGGCGAGCTGGTCGAATCGTTACTGCGCCGAACGAAATCGTAGCGCCAGTTTGTCCGTTTTTCTGTTCTGAATTCAAAATCCACCGAGGTCGACTTTGTCTTTCATCCTTTCGGAAACGATAACACCAGTACCAGCTGAGCACTCGGGTCGATGTAATCGACTTACCCCTCTCCTCTGAAATTGCTGGCCGTGTACCAAACTTCGAAATCAGTATTAAGGTTGCCAAGAAGCAAATGAGAATTAGTGAGAGAAAGAGGAGGAGGAAGAGGACTAAAGATTTAGTATGTGGTGTAGTGGAAAATAGTATGAGTAGAGCAATATAGGATGAAGGAGAGGAAGAATGAGGTAGTGAAAGTTAGTAGAACGGGAAGTAGGTTACGAATAAGAATGTTGAAATAAAGAAGAAATTGCGAAAGGTCGTGTATACGCTTGTAATGGAGAATCGGAGATGTATGCATTTTTCTGTCAAATCAGCTGTAAAAAAGTAGAAGTCGAATGACCGGGAATAACATGGAATGAAATAGATTTTTTACGTTTAAGAAGGGCGGGAGATGTAATTGTGTGTATATAGTATGTGGAAGTATGTGAGAAATTACAGCGTGTCGGAGTGGATCCACTACGCAGTCAAATGTGTAATTAGTGAACCGTTGAGAAGAGTGTGCCATAGCGTGTTTCTATCTATATAATTATACATATGCGTGCATTTGTATATGTATGTATATATATATATGTGTGTGTGTGTGTGTGTGTGTATGTGTGCTTGTGTGTGTGTGTATGTCGTTGTGTGTGTATGTATGTAACTGCGGGCAGGCGTATGTGCCTGTGTGCGTGCATGTGTGGGTGAATTAGAGCGGGTTAATTTTGTATGATGCTCGGAAATCCAACGTATCTGACATTTGTCCGCATTCACCGTAAAAGATAAAAAATGTTTTAGGCGATATCAAAGTTATTAGAAGCAAACGAGAAATAGTGAGAGCGAGTGATATATATATATATATATATGTATATATGTTAATTCTCTAAATGAAGTATTAACAGTAACTGCACGATAAAGTGTAGTATATTGCCACTTAAGTGTGGCTGACCCCTAGGGGTGGATGTTACTGTTGCTTTTAGCCCCAGGAGGACATC
>NC_068990.1:3784782-3786765 GCF_001194135.2 Octopus bimaculoides
TATATATATATATACATATGTGTATATACATATATATACGCGCACCGCAACACATGACTACTGTTACACATAAGACACCATACACACGCGCTCACACACACACACACACACACACACACACACACACATTCGTATTGATACTAAAATCACCGCATTTGCATGTGTTTGTGTTTATTGTGTATGTGTGTATTTATGTGTGATGTGTGCGTGTGTCTGTTTGTCGGTGTGTGTGTGCGCGCGGGCGGGCGTTCGGGCGTGTGTGTGTGTATGTGTGTGCGTGTGTGTGTGTGTGTGTGTGTGTGTGTGTGTGTAACTTTATATAAGGCTTTAAGTGTATATTCAGCTATATTTATCTCAGAAGTTATTTTACCAACTACTTATTTATTCGCTAATTGGTTTATTCATTCTTAACACAAATTGGTGACTCGAATGTTGTGTTTCATCAGCGGAGAACACATCTGCCCGTTAAGCATCGTGGATTCATAACTTACGTGATCACCCGTGTAAGAGGACTTTGAGACATCAAGTCGCTGTAATGTTTTGTTCTCATTGTGTCTCCTCACACAAAGCTACTCCTATGCTTGTTGATGAATCTAATAAGAGAAGCAGATCTTCTCTATAAGAATCAGTAAACAATTATTTCCTGGATATTCACTGTTTTAAGTGAATCTCATGAAGCATAATCTATTCGAAGACACATCAGCAAATTATGTTTGCTGAACCCTGTAAACAAGGGCTGCTCTTCTTAGATTCATCTTTCAGGTGGGAATAGCGTTGACGAGAAGACGCTTGACAGAGTTGAAACTTCTATGTCTCAAAGCCCCCTTACACCAGTAAATTACGTGTGTTATGAACACACATCTTATAAAGGGAGGAAGTGTTCTCCGGTGAAAAAGAAAACTGCGATCTAGTGTTCCCATTTGAATCTGACACAGAATATTAGCAAGAGAGGAATATATTGTTGGTTGGTTTCTCGCTGTTCTGCATGAACCCCGTGAATTAGTTACTGATTGTTTCGAATTTGACGAATAGCTGGGTTACGACACAACAAGAACACGCCAGACGGGTGTTATAACAGTTGTTTGGTATGCAAATATCACTCAGAATCACTTGTTCAATCTAACATTATAATAGAATGCAATTGTCTTACCTCTCATGCGGTGGGATCAACTTAAGAGAATAACTTTGTGAAGTGAACTTCCTAAACTCAATGGAATGTCTGTCTCTCTTTCTCTGTGTTTATCTATCTATCTAGCTATCTATCTATCTATCTATCTATCTAGCTAGCTAGCTAGCTAGCTAGCTATCTATCTATCTATCTATCTATCTATCTATCTACGTATGTGTCTGTTTGTTTGTCTGTCTATCTAGCTATCTATCTATATGCGGATGCATGTAACTACAAACAGACATACATACAAATGTATCCATATTCATGTATTTGTGTGATTATGTATAAAGGATTACATGTACATATATACATGCACATATACATACAGACATAGACACATCCATACATGCATACATCCGTGCATACATACATACATAATACATACATTGGACGCTTGATGAGATCCGAGCCATTAATGTGAAAACCTGAAAAATATGTACATAAATGCATACACGTTTGTGTATGTGTATATATAAGAAGTAGAACTAAGTCATGAAGGAGGGTGTGTATGTTATTTTTTACCTCTGGATACCCCGGTCTAACTCTAGAACCTCGACACTCTAGAATCTCGACACCACTCCTGTGAGTAAGTGAATCGATGTGCGCTTGTGTTAATATACACACACTTTAAAGAATGGGTTGTGCTTCATGCAGGTATTGTAAAAGTGGAATTTATATGGGCTTACAATTGCGTGTAAACATAGAGAGGAGCCTACGCACAGTGCGTTTTTTTGTATACTTAAAGCTTCAGCATGTGTAATGGCTCGTCTACGTTCTTGAATATTCTATTATCCGTATATATATATATATAT
>NC_068990.1:3786901-3791336 GCF_001194135.2 Octopus bimaculoides
ATATATGCATACATATATATGTATGTATATATGTATACACACACACACATATATGCATGTACATTTATATATTATTTATATATATATACATAATATAAATGCATATATATATATATATATACATACATGTGTGAGTGTGCGTGTGTGTGTGTGCGTGCGTGCGTGCGTGTGTGTGTGTATGTGTGTCTGTGTGTGTGTATGTGTGTCTGTGTGTGTGTATGTGTGTGTGTGTGTGTGTGTGTGTGTGAACGTGTGTGTGAGTTTGTGAATTCATAAAATGGCTACAGGATTCTGTCATATCTGAAAATGTATGTTCAGTTGATTTAACCTAAGAATTATTTTTATTCTTATCATGTTAGAATGCAATATAATGACTAGAATTCAACGAATATATATTCATCGTTTTTATTTTTTTCTTCGTATTTTACTTTACATACTAACCTACCTTTTTTTTTTTTCCTTTTGAAAAAGGAGTATTATATTTCTTCAGGAAATTATACCAAAAAATGTGTATCACAAGGAAGTAGATAGAAAATGGTACATTAGCTGATATGCTCCAAATGTTTTGATATAAAAGTATATTTGTAATTTAACCTTGATTCTTTTACGAAGACGAGTAGAATCGAATTATTTTTGATCTACTTATTCATGCATTGCAAGAAATTTCATTTTCGTTTCTAGAAAGCAATTCCTTCGTTTTTTTTTTACCTAAAAAATTCGCATTGATATTTAAATGTCTTTTCAATTTTTTTTAAAATCATTGCACAATCTTTACAAAGATTCAGCTCTTTGAAGGAAAATATATTTTGTATATTTTTTCAAAGAAATTCAACAAAATATAATAGCATCTTCAGCTGTTTAATTCAACATTACAATAACGCTGATTTCTTCTATGTGTATAGTACTTTAGTTTGAAAAAGGAAGATAGGAATGCTATTATGTGACATTCATTCATCTTTAGCTTTGTAAAATACGTGCCATTCAAGTACGTAAAACACCAGTAAAAAAAATGGCTCTAGTTTTGAAAGACTTGAAAAGAGTCATTGTTGTGGAGACGTCTCGTTGATACAGTGCTATTGACTACAAACTCATTACTCAGTCGCCGTAATTTGATTGTGTGAATATTGTCAACGAAGATGATGGTAGTGAAAACAGACAACTAACGTGGGGAGGCATTGTTAATTTTAAAATCTTGAAAGTACAATATATATAATTGCGTTTGTTTCCAGAAGAACTTTTCAAAATGTACTCAATAAAAGGGATAGTGTACTCCAGCTAGAACTAAAACCACGGCGGTCTGTAAACAAATACTCTATACTGATTAGAGGGTGTGTGACACCTATTTATTCCGTTGTCAACATTCGTTAAACGTTTATCGCCTCAAATATATCACCTGTAATATTTGTTTGCTTCCAACCTAAATATTGCTAAAAGAGTTTTCGATTAACGAGAATTACATCAAACAGATCTACTCCAAACTTCTACATCAGAGACTTGGTTATTATATCTCATCGCTTAAGAGGTTTCACATGCAAGCTTCACTTTCCTTCTCACCCGGCAACGTTTCTTGCTCTGAAAAATTTTACATTTCTTTCTCGTTGTAATCCAAAACGATAGTACAACTACCCCCGTCCTTCACGAGTGCATATGGTTTCATATGTAAAAGTTGCATTCAAAAAGTTTACAGACATTTCTTTCAGGAGAGACATTTATTAATTTTAGAATGGTACAAACCTCTCACCTCTTTTGAAATAAGATCCTCTTACTCCAATGCACTTGTAGCGTTCCAACCAATTCGTATAGGCCTCATGGAAATCCCTCGAAATAAAGCTGCCCGGGATCCTTGTCACAGCCCCCTTCACCTTCACAATAACAACACCTGAAGGTTGCTCTCAGCCTGGAAACAACCAAAAGTAACAGGGGGCAAGGTCTTGGCTGTAGAAAAGGTGAGGGACAGTTCTGATACCCATCTTTGTCAAGTAGTTCTTTACCAGCACCCTCGGAACAAACTTTGCAGAAATTTTGCACATATTCAGATCTTCATGAATAATTTTGTGTCCACCAACTCCGAAATGTATGCTTATTGTCTTTGTACACACACAACAGTCTTCATCGTGAATATTTCGAGTTTTCTCAACCAGCTCTCATATTCTCACTTCCCTCTCCCATCACACATCTTTGATTGTCCCTTTCTTCTTATCTCCTTTCTTCCGGCCTTAAACTTCTGCCAGCCAAAAAGTGCATCCATGAGAATCTGGGGCATTTCATAAATTTCTGTAGCGTTTCACCCCTGTTTAGTACAAAACTTTATTGCATTGCGAACTTCCAAACTACCTTCACGTCCCAACAGTTTCTTCAAACTAGTCAGCTGTGACAGGCAGTGTTTAGTATGGAGTGCTCAAAGTGTTGTTACAGTCGTTCCCGTCAATCTGGAATATAAATAAGAGGTTGAAGATCAGCTTATTTGATGTATAGCAAAAATATACGAAAAATTATAATAATTCAGGAAAGTAATAACTGCCTTGCCTAAAGGAGTGTCCAGAAATTCTGGGATGTGCTTTGTATCATGCTTACGCTGTTTATTTTATATGCCTATGTAGACACAACCAGATTTACACACACTCTCGGATTCACCAGAATTGACTCTGCATCACATCAAGGATAGAACAGCTGAAGTGAGAGAGGAAAATGCACCCGTACACGATTTGTACTCATTTACACTTGCGTAGACTGGAGCAATGTGACAAGAAGTGCCTTGCACATGGACACAAGGCTCTGCCCGGATCCAAAATTGAAATCATGCCCTTATTGTCATAATCTTAACACACCACATAAACGCATTACAACTCTATCTAATCCTTATGATTATCTTTCACCGTGGACATAACTTGTGTTTAACACAACACTTAATATTATGCATACACGTTACATATCTACATACACGGACCATTCCATCAATGATCTATATTATTGAATAGTATCCCCATTTTACTTGCTTAGTCGCTATCTTTTCCTTATTTCTTTTATAATTACATAATTAATTTCTTCTGCAGTTGGTGATAGGAAATTGAAGTAGCAGAGCTACTAGATTAACTTAATGTTAGCATACACTCTGGAAAACATTTAGAAAGCGCCAAAGGAGTTAGCTTATGCATAAAAACTACAATGTTTGTTCAGTTTATGTGTTTATGTGGTCATTCAATTTCTCGTGAAATAAACTCGCTTTCAAAATATGATTATATCTTTCTGAAGAAGGTCAAAAAGGTATTTTTTTTATATTCTTGATGGTTTAAAGTTCACAATTTAACTTCTTTTTAATGATGTTTGGTGGGTAATGAAACATAGCGTGCTCAACCTTGCAATAAATTAATTTTGAATATCGTTTCATAAAACAAACATTATCTGATTTTTATTACTTTAATAAGGTTTACAAGCAGCAGCAGCAGCAGTAGTAGTAGTAGTAGTAGTAGTAGTAGTAGTAGTAGTAGTAGTAGTAGCAGCAGCAGCAGTACTAGTAGTAGTAGTAGTAGTAGTAGTAGTAGTAGTAGTAGTAGTAGTAGTATAAGGTATTTCAAAATGAAAAAAAATTATATGGAACTATTTAAAACTAACATCGCCTTGCTTAAACCTTGAAACTTTTTTTTCCAAGAAATAATTTAAACAAACACACTTGGTTATCCCATAGTCGGTAGGTTTATTGTATGCATGACAAGTTATTTCAATTCCAGTTGTTTGTCAATGGTTTGTTCGCCTACCTGATCCCATATTTGACGAAAATATAAGAAAATATAAATGTCCTCCATTCATTTCCTGAACCCAGCAGATTACCTGCGTAAGCACCAAAGCTGGCTCCAGGGAAGGTATCATTCCAAGATAAACTCAAATGAAATGATAAAATGGCAGCACTGGTTGTTACCGCAGTCGCTGGATTTTATACAACATGGGGTACTCGTTAATTGCACAGCACTCCTGCTGCTTACAACAATGATATGTATGGTTACTAAAACTCTCAAATCGCTACTTAATATTTAAACTCCTTAACAACGTCCGCAACACGCGTGAGCACACAAAGCGTGACACAGTGAATTGTCACGTGATTTTTCTGATTTCGAATCAACATAGTCATTGTTGGTTCTTGCACGGAGTGGTGTGTGTCTTTTACATTTGAACAAGTCCACAAATTATTTGGAGCAAATTGGAATCAACTGAATGAAACCCAGTACAATATTGATATTTGTTTTATTGATTAGTGTTTGAATGAAATACAAATGCAAATATGAAAACATTTACATCAGAAGTGCGGTTCAAAGAAACCGAAGATTGTAAAGCATATAGTCAGTTGCACAAGTGCTTCAAGTATTCTACTCTTTCACAATTAATTCCACAGAATGATGATAACAATATATATATATATACATACATACATACATATATA
>NC_068990.1:3791579-3794351 GCF_001194135.2 Octopus bimaculoides
ATATATATACATTTTTACATACACACACATGTATATATAAGTATGTATGTGTGTATCGTGTTACGCTAAGAAGCGGTGCACGGTGCCAGAATGTTCGAATCGAATTAAATATGATAAACTACCTCAAATTGTTATTTGAGTTACCACGTAATTCAATTTAAGAGAGGAATATTTACATAAACGGTGCAGTTCCAACTTTATATTATGCAAACTTGAAAACCTGAAATACATATTAAAAGATTTCAACGTGTGTGTGTGTGTGTGTGTGTGTGTAAACACAGGGGCATCTGTTACTTAAGGTCGACTTTGAAACTGTTCATGAATTTCCAAGTTTGCGCAAGATTTTCTTTTAAGGAAGGCTGGCAGTTAGCTATGCACGCAAGTCTCTACCGATGGTTATCCAAGGGTAAGACCGCAGTGAAAAGGCGATACAGCTTCACACCAGTTTTGTTGCAGGGGTTCCTGTCAGAAGCCAAAGAGTTGGAACAGACACCGCAAATCATGTTACACGATCGTTTACCAATTCGGAAAATCTGTCAACCAGAATTGTTATTTTATTAACGACTTCGAAAATATAAAGGATAAATGGTAAAGTTGATCTCTGGTAGATTTGAACTTAGAGCGCAGAGATTAGAAACACGTATTGCCTGACGCGCTGACGCTCTAGCGGCTCGACCAATTCACAGATTTTAAGTTATATCCTTTCTTCATAGGTACAAGGCCTGGAATGCCTTTGTGTGTGGAGGCTAGTCGATTATACTGACCCCTGAACTCAACTATATCTTGTTTCCCACTTTTAAAAGTTTAATCGACCCCGAAAGGATGAAAAGCAAAGTCGACCTCGGTGGAATTTGCACTCAGAACGTAGCGACAGACGAAATACCGCCAAGCATTACGCCACGCGTTAGCGCCCTTTTCGGGGTCGATGAAACAAGTACCAGTTACGTACTGGGATCGATATAGTGGACTAGTCCCCTTCCCTCAAATATTTTCAAGGCCTTGTGCCTTGAGTAGAAATAATTATTTAAACTCAGAAAGAAAAGACGAACGAAATGGCGCTATGCATTTTGCCCAGCGCGTTTGGATAATACCAGCTCCCCGCCTTACAGGTTCTAAGTTACGTATTTTCACTAGGGAATCAATATGTGTGCTTCCGAGTAATACTTTTCTTTAGTAGATGTGATTGTTCGCACAAGTCACATTAACATAGGCAACGTTAATTTGAAGATTTAAATCATCAGACTTATTGGAGAGTTAAATCATGGCGTCCTAATAATATTTAAATCAAATTTTTATTGGAATTAAAGATAATTTGAATTAATTTTGATTACAATAAACCAGCTCAGAAACAATAGATTTATCATTTGTTCAAATTAATGCAGCTCTTCAATTTTGTTTCAATAATCACCATTAGTCAATTAGAGAAGGAATCGAAAGATTCCAGAGGCTGTCAGGCTGCGTAACATAGCTACCAAATGTTGAATACACCGAAAGATTACATAGCAGCTAGAAATTTAACCATCTGGCAAATTGTTGGTATTTCTTGCTATTATTTAGGAGACTACATATTACTATAGCATTTACTGTATTATATATACATATATACACACACTCACACATACGGGCACGCACACATACACATACCGCACGTAAGCACACACACACACACACACATATATATACCTTCACATGTATGTATGAATGTATGTATGTATGTATTTATGTATGTACGTATGTATGTATGTATGTATCACTATTGAAGTTCCATTTTTCTGAATACTAGTGTAGTATTGGGCATCAAAAGGTTACCAAGCTGGGCAAGAGAGAATTACAATCACAAGTCAAAAGTCTGTTTGGAATACCTCCAAAACATTTAATAATTGTATTTACATCCATTTCCAGTGTCTAAGAATGAAATAGTCGACAGAATGAGTAAGAATATGCTACCAACGCTAATAACGGCATATATGAAAATACTACAAGTCTCTAAGTGAATGTTCAATCCACCAGGCATAACGTGCAAAATATAATGGCATTACGCCTTACCTTGCATTAAAAGTATGAAATGACAAAATCATATATTAATAGATACAAAGAAACTGGATGGTCACGACTGGAAAGCCTTCGATAATAGGTATGTTCGATCAGGTCAAATCTAGGGTCCAAACACCATGAACTTCATTAGCCTGACTTTAGTTTTATTTTGTAATTTTATTTTCAAGCAACTCTAGGGAAGCAGGAATGGTAGAAGTTGGAATTGCAGACCTTGTATTAGCCATTAGTTTCTAAAATTCTACTGCGAATGGACTTTGCTCATATTCTCCTCTGTAATTACTATTGCATTGAGATGATAGTGGCACTCGATATTTTTTTTTCCTTGTCAGCTGTTGTTCTTTATTTTCAACATGGCGAAGTTACAAAATCATTAGAGTAAGATACAGCATTTTTTACAATATTATTTCTGGCTCTAAGCTTCCGCGTTCAAATCTCACAAAAGTTCATTATGCTTTTCCTTATCTCGGCCTCGATGAGTTCTCTTATTACTGTAGTTGTACCTTCTCTTTTTTTAATAAAAGGAATCGGCTATTTTCAAACGCATATGAATTACATTTTCTAATATATCTTATTCCATATTAATTATATACATATCTTGCTTCCTTACATTAAAACAGTCCTGCTTTCCCTCATGATTTACGTACTTATAGGACATATTCAAAATTTTTCTCAGTAAATATAATTTTAGCATAATATATTTCATTATTTATATATATA
>NC_068990.1:3794490-3795662 GCF_001194135.2 Octopus bimaculoides
TATATATATATCTCGCCGGCACCACTCGCGTCCGAGTTTGGTTCATCTATTTCATGATACTTAAACTTCATATGGCTTAGAAATACAAGTCGAGAATGGAACAGTCCCGAGCATTGATCGCGTGGCAGGGTGGGTGGTGGCCTTGGTTGGATTGCCGGGTCTTGCGTTGTCTTCCTTTTGCTTCTTCAGTCTTTCTCCTCACCTCGAAAGTTGAACAGCCGAAATGAATTACTACTGTACACTTTGGATAATAAACCCACTCTAACGACAGATATACGAGTGCATTTTCTCCTGACTTATGGACTCTTAGACGACTTACACACGCACACGTACACTCACACACACACACACACACACACACACACACACACACACACACACACACACACACACACACGCACAGATAGATAGATAGATAGATAGATAGATAGATAGATAGATAGATAGATAGATAGATAGATAGATATGAAAACTCCCACCCGTATAGGAAATACCTAAAATAAAGCTATATAAGATTGTCAACCTTTGGATTGGAACGGATACTTAATTAATTTCATACAAACCGATTAAATGCACAAAACTTTTATGTCAGAAAACATGTGCCAGAGTGTAATATGAATAAATTGTTTTCTTATTAAATAAAGTTTAATGACGTATAACTCCATTCTTGACAATATACTCTATATTCTTTATAAAATCTATTGATGCGAACTTAGGATTTAGCGTCCGAAAGGAATAGTTTGTTTATTCCAAACGATTCTAAATGTTTCCTAACATTAGTTGTGGTTAGTCAACTCTGGATTTTATCAGAGTGCCCGTAAGGTATCTCCCTAGAAGTAAAACCCCTATTGTTTTGCGTTATATATATACATATAATACGGTTATGAATATTTATTCCATCAGTTTATATTTCTATTGATAGTTTTGCTTCTTTATTTAAAAGTAGATTGTTTGAGGTCCACCGCATTAAGAGCCATTGAAGCGCGAAACTACTATTAGAAATATAAACTGCTATTAATTAAAACAATATAGTTTCTACATCCTTGTATTGAATCCTGTTTTGTTTCTAACATTGCCTTATTCTTATTGTGTGTACTATATGTACGTGTGTATAGATACGTACATGCATTCATACATACATGATTACATATATACATATATATATATATATA
>NC_068990.1:3795837-3806994 GCF_001194135.2 Octopus bimaculoides
GTGTGTGTGTGTGTGTGTGTGTGTGTGTGTGTGTGTGTGTGTGTGAATTTATTTCGTTAAGGAAAATTGTGCGAATATGAAAATTCAATGAATGTAATTGTACGAGAGTGGTTTTCGTTGTATAGCTATAATTGACATTAGTGAAGGCTGCATAATTCATCAGGAAGCTGTGAAGGACAAAATTTGAAATTAGTTCTGTGCATGGCTACCATTCAATAGAGCCAATAAAAGAGAGATTATATAGTTACATCCTTATTAGAAATAGGAATTAAATCTCTTTGAAATCAAAGCCTACCATATTAAAAGAAACGACAGACTGGATAATATAATCCATGGTATACTATACTTGTAAAAATATTAGGATGTCAATGGCTAAAATGCTTTTGATCATCGATCACGTCAAGACCTCGGGTTAAACACTGATAGCAACAACAATAGGAAATAACTCGGTTAAAATTTTATATAAACGTTAATATGATTTCGTGATAGTTCAGCTGGTAAATCCGAAGAATGTGGTCGTAACTGTAATAAAAGACATCCTTAGGTCGGAGGTTCGAATGTGTCTCACAAGAAAATTCTTTTATAAGCGCAGGCATTGCTTTCTGGCAAAAAAATTACATCCCAACCACATGAATCTGCGTACAGTCCCACTGCGTGGCATCTTAAGCATTTGTCTTCTATTGTAGCCTCAGAACGACGAAAACCTTGATTTCGGGTTCAATGGCACTGCTCTCGCTTTGGGCAAGTGTCTTCTACCAAAGCGAGAGGCTGATCAGTGACTTGTCAGTGAAACTGGTAGGCGAACAGTGTATGGAATGTCATCGTTTATTTGAGGGCGTGTGTGTGTTTGTCTCTCACCGCTTGTTAACCGAAATTAGTTTGTCTATTTCGCTGTAACCTAACTGTTAGGCGGAACGAGAACGATGAAATAAGTTTAAGATTTAAAATAAATAATGGAATTGCCCAAACACATTAAGGTAGTACAATGATTGAAGCAATGTAAAAGAAAAATATCTGGAAACAAAATGAAGCACACTCGAAAACCAACGTGTCTTCCGGTGGTAGATACACTGAAAGTTGCCCAGAAGCTACTTTAACGCAATTCAAAAATGTAATAGTAACTTTAGAGTTCACGAAATGAGAGGATTTGTTTTAGCTATTCAAGAAAATCTTAAAATAATCATAATATGAGGGGTTCGTAAAATTCTTGTCCTGCACGCTCATTCTAATAATAATCTTAACCCAGAGAATAAGACCATAAGCATTTTAGCTTTGGTTAACATGGAACTTTGCGAGATCTGCCATTCTCTAAGGCTTCAAACACAAAATCCTGGTTTGAATCTCAGCCAAATTGAGCCATGCCATCCAAACAATCAAACCAAGATAGATTTAATAATAGAACTTAATGGTCGGAGAAAGCATCTACGGACGCAATCACTTCTTTACAATGAATCTTTACAAATTAGGTATGGAATTGGAAGTTGACAGCACAATCTTCTGGTGGATGAAAATAACGTGATTTGCTATTTAAAATCGTGAGGAAATATACATAGGCCAAGAGCATTTCTCAAAACATTTTGAGATAATCGTTTATATAACAGACCGGTGAAAATATCGTTTTAATTTGATTTACTTTCTTATTTTTTCTATTGTTCGCCCTGCCATTATCAATCAATTGATTGGTATAAAGATACAATGACGAAAAAGAGTTTTCTGAAATTTTGAATGAGCATGTTTTAATCGATTTTGAATGAGCATGTTTTAATCGATTTTGAATGGGCATGTTTCAATCGATAAATTCAAACCAATGGGTTTATTATTTGTCCTTAAACCAGTAAGGTAATAATAGAAGATACGAAGAGGCGTAACAAATTGTTACGAGGCATTTTGTAAGGTTCACTGATACTAATGATAAATTCCCAATGTAGAGATTTGCTATTACCATCGATATTACTTAACAGAAACTGTCTTATCCGTTTCTAGGTGGAATTGGACGTAGTTCGGTGTTATTTCGTTTAAATTTCTTTCCTTGTAAAAGTTTGGACAGAACATTTCCATAGTAATTTATGCAGAAAGTACGTTCAGGCATAAAATCTTTCTGGTATGAAGATAACTTTCTAGCTTTGGGTTTAATATCTAATGTTTTGTTCCAGTTAAATCTTATGTATGTTACAATAATCTTCCACTATTTCTTTGCACAAGCGGCTTCCATTTCTGAAGTATTCGATGCAATTAGCATGTCTTCGGCTGTGAATGCAAACATCACTTTCTTTGTTCATCCATGCTGTGCAGTAAAAATTTAAGAGATAAAAGCTGCCCAAGGCTAATGGGGCCAACTGGTGAACCAAATTGTTCCGATAGGTCACTATTTACACTAATCGATGAGCAGATGTCTGTATAATTTAGTCTTCCTGCTACTGAAATCACTGAGCTTAGCACACACTCCAGCTACCGGTGGTCAACGATATCGAAAGCTTTCTACTGTTCAGAATATCATAAATTCAGTTCTATATACAACCTTCTCTATAATGCTTCACATGATGTAGAGGATGTTTTCATAGGATCTACTCGGATGCAAACTAACAGAGACAAAATCCAAACTATTGTTAGAGCTTTAAGTAAATTCTTGATCCATTCATTTAGCAGAATTAGGAAGGACAGTGTCCTTCCTAAGCAACAACATCATGCCCTATATCAATATCCTCAGCCTGCCGCTGGCTACGATACGCATTAACCTTGACACAAACATGGACATTTAAAAAATATGTGAAGTGCGATAAGGCAAACAGTCGATTCCTTCGAGGATTCTGTATCAGCCTCAAATGTTTGATTAGTATTTTTGCATTACGTCATTTTTGGCTCATATATACTTTAAGGACATACACGTCGATGAGATTACAATTGAATATCATGCACGCATTTCAGTTCACTAAGAACCTTATATCAGCTTTATTTCCCTATGTTTCTGTCAATCGAATGATTTCAATAATATACTTCACTTATGTCTTAGATATGAGTCTTAAGCACCATGTCAGGCTATATTCAGACGTTGTACTGGTATAACGATAGCACACCGGGCGAAATGCTTAGCGGTATTTCGTCAGCCTCTACCTTCTGAGTTCAAATTCCGCCAAGGTAGACTTTGCCTTTCATCCTTTCGGGGTCGATAAATTACGTACCAGTTACGCACTGGGGTCGATGTAATCGACTTAATCCCTTTGTCTGTCCTTGTTTGTCCATTCTATGTTTAGCCCCTTGTGGGCAATAAAGAATTGGATATCTTTCCCACACCTTCTAATCTATGAACTATCCTTCATCTCTAAATAGCTCTTAATCAATCGCTATCTAGCTTTTATATTTCAGAAAGCATTTAATATTCATAATAATCGCCACCAAAATTCATTTAGCTGGCTCTCTAGTTCGGTCGCTCTAAACCCTGATAGAGACAGCCTATGACGTAACGCACCCGAGTAGTAACCATCATATATTTTTGTATATCAAAATACTATACTAATTGATCTTTCCTTTCTAACATGGTGGTGGTGGTGGTGTGTGTATGTGTGTGTGTGTGTGTGTGTGAGCGAGAGAGAAATTTGACTATTTCTCGAACGTCGAGCGATGAGTAGAAGTTTCTTCTTTGGTTCATGATAGTTCTGCTGTTAATATTGGTAAAATTGTTACTATACCCATAGAACTGTTATCATCATCAATGTTTCCGTCTTCTCCTCAGTCGCCTTCTCCATCGAAGAAGGGAGTAGCGTAACAATTCCCGACATCACCTCTTTGAAAGTTGTTTCTATCGTGGTGGCATAAACAAATAATTTACAAAATCTCTTCAGAAAATGTGTTCTCTTAAATGCAGAAGATACATAGCAATTCCTATTACTTGATGGTAAAATAAACACAATAAATCAAGCTTGTGTGATAGGAAACAAATATAGTAACTCATCAAACAAGAGTATATTCAAGATACATCTTTTTTTCTACGGTAAAATCTAAGAACAGGAATGAAGATGATAATAATAATAATAATAATAATAATAATAATAATAATAATAATAATAATAATAATAATAATAGTCATAGTTTGCTTTGCTGTATCATAATTCATACATGCATTTTCGTGTCTTTTTATGGCGTTTCTTTCCTCCTTTTTACTCCATCAAATCTTCAGTTTCATATTGGCCAAATAGTTATTGCAAAGACGCCAAGTAAGTCTTGTTGGTTGGAACAGATATTTTAAAGTAGGATATTGCAGAAACGCATCAGTTCTTTGAAAAGTGCTGACAAGTAGGATAGATTGCAAATGTTTCTATTAAATCAATAACGGTTTTGAAAACCTGATTTACAGACAGTAAGCAAATGTTCATCATATCTCACAATTGATCGTATTAGTCAATACCAACATCACTATATCTTCCTTTGATATTGCCGCTCACTGCTAGAGCATAAAATATAGAAATTCAACATTGAATATTTGATGAAACGCACTATTCGACTGATATATGTTATATTGAACTTTTAAGTGAAAGGAAAATATGTAAAATTCTATATTTGTTTTGTTTTATTGTTTTGTTGTATCAGACTTACATTTTGTGTTGTTATAAAATATTATAGTGGGCGAAGATTGGCGGAATAAGGAAAGCGTCAGATAAAATACCTTGTGATATTTAGTTACATCTCCTCATGTTCTGAGTACCAATCCAGTCGGGATCAAAGATGTCCTTCCAGGTTCGATAAAACAATAAGTCAAGTTGTTGGTGTTAAAACTTAGAAACATTGGAGGGAACCTAAAGTAATGTATATTTAGAACTGTGGATATCGATGCAAACAAAACTATAAATGATAAATATTCGAAGGTTACTTCACATTGTATCCGCCTCCTAAATCTTAGTCCCAGCGCCATTCCAGTGCTCGGTGGCTATGACAAAGGAACTTATATAGTGAACGTGGTTGAAAGGCTGAGAACATAGCTTGTGATTTCGCACCAGGACTTTAACAGCTTCTACAATTACCACCTGAACAGGGAGGAAAAGGTAATAAGAGAGCTGCTGCACCTCAGTAACTTTGGTGTACCTAAATGGGCCAACGCTAAATGTGCAATTATGCAGTTTTCATATGGGAGCACGACTTGGGAGAGTCCGTTTGACATTAAAGTTTCAGTATTATCCGTGTTAATAAGTGAATACGCAAAATTACCTTATACATTGTGCCCCCATTTTCGGAATAGTTACACGTTATTTTGTTCTGTATTGTGATTTCTATTGATCCTATTTCTTGATTGTGTCTTCAAAACTAATGTTGATATGATTAATTAGCGATACTAAGGCGACGAGCTGGCAGAATCGTTAGCACGCCAGGAAAAATGCTAAGCAGCATTTAGTTCGGCATTACGTTCTGAATCCCATTTCCGCTGACATCGACTTGGCTTTTCATCCTTTCAGCACTAGGGTGGATGTAATCGACTTAACCCCCACGCACCCCAAAATTACTACTGTCTACCAAACAGTTTGAAACTAATATTATAATGCTGTGCTGGTCGATCTAAATTCGCCACTATTTCTTGTTTGGAGCTCTTTTTTGTATTTTTCTTTTGTATGATCCTTAAGGTCTTCGATGCTTGTGACCAATTAAGGAAAAATCATTGTCATAGAGTGCAGTAGAAGTCGATGGTGAACTTAGAGAATAGCCAAAGTGTTGGGAAAATGCGTTGTACTATTTCTTTTGAGTTTTTAAATTCACAGATCAAATCCTGCCGTGGTCGAATTTACCTTTTATCTCCTGCCCCCGGATGATTAAAACAAAATATCAATTAAGTACAGGGGTTGATGTAACCGACAACTTTCCTGTCCACTTTACCAGGGTTGGAGACCGTATAAAAATACTACGAGCGCTTCACTTTTCTCCTCTCATTAAATCACACGCAATATCGTCTGCTAACCATATTTAAGAAGAGTGTCGTTGGCAGTCTCAGACCCAAGAGATAGTCGGGATCTGCCAAGCTAAGTTTTTGTAGAAGAACTTCATAAAAGTAAAATTCTCAGTGGTACTGTTACGCAAGTCAATAAATTCGAATACAAATGCTGGAGATATTTGGCCTTGTAATGCCGATGAATGGAGCAAAAATGTAATAAAAGACAAAAAATTTCCTTAGAAATAATATGTTCAAATGGTTCATCCCCAATATGTGCCTGGTACGTATTTTATCGATTCAAGATTTTATCTCCTTAAACAAAATTTGGTATCAAGTAAAAAATTAAGATTAGGCATGTTGTTATACAGTCTATCGTATAGAAGACGATATTATACAGGGTGTCCACAAAGTCTGGGGACATGACGATTAACATATGCTTTAAGAAATTATTATTTCTCATATTTAATTTTTTATGTTATGATTTTATTTACTTCATGTACCCATATGGGGATTAACACATACTTTAAGAAATTATTATTTTTTATATTTAATTGTTTATGTTATGATTTTATTTACTTCATGTACCCAGTCTTTGTGGACACCCTGTATATTTGTAGATATGACTATACCCAGATAATGTTAGTTAACCTTAGATGATATCTGATCAGACACACCTATGATCAAAAGATATTGCGAGCATGGGTAATCTGTCATTTGTCTCAGATTCCGCCTCCTAGAGTCATTCTTATCTGAAATGGTAAAGTGTGATTTGAACGAGCAGTTTTCAGTGGAGGAAGTTTCATTACATAAACCCAAACCCTAAAGTAGTACTTACTTTATCGACCGCGAAATAATTAAGGACACAGCTGACCTCGTCGGGATTCGAAGTGAGAACACGAGGAGTAGGAATTGATATTACACAAGTGCATTTTAACTGACGTTCTAACGATTCTATTATTAAACGAATGAGACAAGAATGAAGAGAAATGCGAAGAGGAAAAAAAGTGACAATGAAAACGTGAAGAAATACGCTGGAGAGAATGGAAGAAATTTTGAGGAAGGGAGAAGAAGAAGAAGAAGAAGAAGAAGAAGAAGAAGAAGAAGAAGAAGAAGAAGAAGAAGAAGAAGAAGAAGAAGAAGAAGAAGAAGAAGAAGAAGAAGAATGGAGAATGGGATGAAAGGGAGAGAGAAAGGATAGAGGAGAAATCCAAGGAAGAAATTAAAAATAATAAGGAGGGAGAGGAAGGGTCTAGGAGGAGGGTGTGGGAGGTGGGATGTGAGAGGAGGTGGGGTGTGAGAGGAGGTGGGGTGTGAGAGGAGGAGGAAGGGAGGAGGAAAATGACAAAGAACGTTAAAGAATATCTAATACTGGAAAATAGAACATATATCAAGTACAAAAAGTTTTCTTCTACGTTTTGGAATTATTTGAATGTTTCCATCCAAAGAATTGTTCCAGCAACAATATTTTACAGTTGGTTGGCTTCCCTAATGGTCAATGAGTACGATGCCATTTTACCTTTATAACTTTGGCTGCTCAGAAAGCTTAATTCTTCTAATCTTCAATGGTCTATACTGAGAAAGGAAACTACTATATTTGCCCTCAGAAATTCTTCGCTGTGTATAGAACTGGAAAATTTATTATTACATAATTATTATTATTATCATTATTATTATTATTATTATTATTATTATTATTATTATTATTATTATTATTATTATTATTATTATTGTTCAGTAGTTTTATTTTTATAACGTGCTTTCACTTCACTACCGAGCGCAGCTCTGTGCGCCTTGGGTATGTGCTGTGGTTTGCTGTGATACTCTTATGGTTACTGTATTGAAACAGTTTTGCGTAGGATGTATGCAGTGCCCAATAGTGCAATTTTCTGTATGTTATATATATTTGTAAGTCCTGATGTTTTTGTTATGTATTTGTCTGAATATTTTTATTATTATTATTATTATTATTATTATTATTATTATTATTACTGGACTGCTGGCGTTCTCGAAGGGCATGATGAATAATGTTAAGAAAATAGTTACAGTAATCCCTCGCCATTTCGCGGTTCACCTACCACGGTTTATTATTTTAAGCTTACGTTGATTCCTCCGTGGTGTTGTTTTGCATTTATAATAAAATAAATATATACAAATTATAAAAATAATTAAAAAAAATATACGATACTGTTTCTACTTCGCGGATTTTCACCTATCACGGGGTTTTTTGGAACGTAACACCCGCGATAGTCGAGGGATTACTGCATTGTTGTTTTATTGTCCGTGATCAGTTCTTAACTGAGTAGATAATATTATCAACTTCCATCTCCTCTGGGCCATTAAGGTAAAGTGGCAGTCAATTACTAGGAACCTCAGTATTAATTGTGGAGGTGCAATGGCCTAGTGGTTAGGGCAGCGGACTCGCAGTCATAGGATCGCGGTTTCAATTCCCAGACCGGTTGTTGTGAGTGTTTATTGAGTGAAAACACCTAAAGCTCCACGAGGCTCCAGCTTTACTCTTCCACCCTGCTTTACTCTTCCACCACGACTTTCTCTCACTCTTTCTTCCTGTTTCTGTTGTACCTGTATTTCAAAGGGCCAGCCTTGTCACACTGTGACACATTCAATATCCCCGAGAACTACGTTAAAGGTGCACGTGTCTGTGGAATGCTCAGCCACTTGCAAGTTAATTTCACGAGCAGGCTGTTCCGTTGATCGGATCAACTGGAACCCTCGACGTCGTAAGCGACGGAGTGCCAACACACATAATATTAATTAATCCATTCACCTCAAATCAGCTGACCTTATACCTAAATCAGAAACAATTAAAGAAAGCGAACTGACAGAACCATTACTGCATCAGACAGATTACTTAGCGGGGTTTTTTTTCTTTTCTTTTTCTTACGGTTGTTTACATGCTGAGTACAAATCACACAGAGGTCAACTTTGCTTTTTATCTTTTCAAAGTCGAGAAAAATAAAGTACCAGACAAATGTGTTACTTTCCTCGAATTTGGTGTACAGCACTGTTGCTTTGTTTTATCCACACCAGACGGACGAAGGGCAAAGTTGACTTTAGAGTCTTTCATTAAAATCTACTACATAGAGACGGCTTTTATACGACATGCGACACTAGTTATGGGTGTGTATGTAGATATATACATACATATATATATATTTACACACACACACACACACACATATATATATATATATATATTTACAGGGTGTCCACAAAGTCTGGGTACATGAGGATTAACACATACTTTAAGAAATTATTATTTCTTATATTTAATTGTTTATGATTTTATTTACATACAAACACAGTGAGTTACAAGAACAGTACAAAACGTCGGGTTCAAGAGCACCAGCAACAGCAACGGGGTAGGGAAAGGGCTGAGAGGAAGGGTCATAGTGCTACTAAGAACAATGACACATACACACACAAACACAGGTGCATGCGCATGTAAGGATACACATCAAAGAAGAACTGCATGGAATAAGCAGGGAAAGGGCACACACGAAGACGCAGTGTCGCTTTTAAATCCGATTGCCTGACTTTGTCTGTGTGCACAGGCACGTCTGTGTGTGTGTGTGTGTGTGTGTGTGTGTGTGTGTGTGTGAGAGAGAGAGAGAGAGAGAGGGAGAGAGGGAGAGAGGGAGAGAGAGAGAGAGAGAGAGAGAGAGAGAGAGAGATTTGCAATGTGTATTAACAGTTGGTCACCTGAATTGATTTCATAAAGTGAACTTTGTGTAACACAACTCTTTCTCAGTAGATTAGGTACAACAAGGAACTGAACATACGCTATTCTTATACGATTCGTTGCAGTCAACTACACTCTACTTTACTTCTCTGTCCAAATATGTACAAGGCATTAGGAAAGGGCTTAGACAAATAAAACTACCTAAGTACGTAACTTGTTTAGGAAACTTATCTAAATATGTTCTTTCAATATTACGTTGTTGAATACATCTTGTATAGACGTTAGTTATTCATTTGTGAATTAGCTTTCTTATAAATTCAATTTAAAATTTCATTTCAAATCCAGAACCATGCTTTTATTTCCATATACTGCAAAACCATTAAATCAAAGAAGTATTATTTGATTACATTTTAAACTGAAATGTTAAACAATTGGTTGGTCATTAAAATACTCGTTTTATTTTAGTTTAATGAAGCTTAAGGAATGTTCATGTTTGCGTGTGTGAATGTGTGTTTGTAAGCTGGTATTACATTTGAATTCAGAATAACGTGTGGTTTTGAAGCAGAGGAAAAGGTTTCATAAAATAGTAAAATTCAATTAGAATACATTTGTATTAAGTTAGACATCGTGGCATTTAGAAAATTAATTTCATCCATTAAAACATAAGTCTGAATGAAACCAGTAACTTGGCTTACATGTAAAAATAATACTCGCACAAATGATGCTTGGAGAATAACGAAAAGATGTTACTGAATGCACAGTAATTAACATTGATCGTTGTTTACTTATTAAACTAACAATGCCATTTAATAAAAAAATACTGGATAAATACAAATAATATGTATACGGAAATCTTTTAGTAAAAGGTACGGTGTATAATGATACGAAATCGTACTCCGTAGCAAATAAGGCGATAATGTTATATGTGAGTGTAAGACGGTGAGATGGTAGAATTAGAATCATTAGCGGGTCGCGAAAAAGGCTTCACTGTATTTGTTCTGGCTTGACGTTCCGAGTTCAAATTTCGCCGAGGTCGACTTTGCCTTTCATCCTTTCGAGGTCAATATAATATGTTCCAGTTAAGTACATGTAATCGACTAACCCCCGAAATAGCTGGCATTGCGTCAAACTTTGAAGCCACTATTATATATGAGTGCAAGACGGCGAACTGGTAGAATTGGTAGAGTGCCGGACAAAGTGCTTAGCGACAGTTCGTCCGTCTTTACATTCTGAGATCAAATTCCGGCAGAATCGATTTTTCCTTCCCCTACCTCGAAATTGGCGACCCTGTTACAATTTAGCAACTTGTGGCATTTTATTTGATAGCTAGTAATTAATGGGTTTTATTTTACAGACGATCCTCTGGGCAATTTGTTGGTTATTGTTTTGAAATATTTTGCGCTGTTCTTACTTTTTCGTCGTTGCTTTCCTATTATTAACAAACGCACATACATTCATATATACATACATGCATACATACATATATGTATATGTATGTATATGAGTGCGCTCAGAGATATGTACATATATACGTATGTATATA
>NC_068990.1:3807122-3819087 GCF_001194135.2 Octopus bimaculoides
TAAGGGGTACTGAAAAGTTCCTGCTTTTAAGGGTCCTCTGAAAGGCCTGGCTGGAGGCCCAACCTTCCGAGTTCTTTAACATGACTTAGAAATCCTGAAGAACAGCTGCAATAAGTGTGTGTATCTGAGACGGGAATAGGTTGAATAAAATCATAGTTATCTGATCTTCCCGTATTTTTCTTTTATCTAAATCCAGGACCTTTTCAGCACGCTCTCGTGTATGTATATATATATATATATATACATGTGTGTGTGAATACACATACATGTATGCGTGAGTATATAGAGAACAGTTTTTTTTTCTTACTAATTTGTTGTATTAAAAGCAGGGCTATTTTCACGTTTAATCTTTTCTTAAAGATCTCTGCTATTTTCTTAATAATCCTTTGTGTTTGGTTTGGAACATTAACGGTCTTCAGTCCATTAGTCTGACGCTTCGAGACCTCCATAATTTCATTTCCATTTTAAACTGTTCCGATAACTCATTGACCACGCATTCTGCTTTTATTCGCAAACTATCCTGGTAATATATTTAAAAGTATTAAAATATTCTATGTTGAATTTGATATTAAATAAAATTGGTTGTTGGTAGATTTCATGGTATACATGTTTCAAATATTGTATACCTCGGTGCTAAATATAGCTTTATTTATTAATAGAACTGCCATACTTAATCACCTCTTTTTGTGAAATTCTATATAAAATTCTAATACTGTTAACTAATGTTTTTACTATCTGAGAATAATTTTCTTGTATTAAAGGCTACTTTTTCCAAAACTGTAGTTATTCCTGTAAATATGCTTTAAAAATGCACCTCTGATCACAAATGGAGTCGTTGCACATAAATAATGTGTTTCATTCAGTGTAAATACATTGTTTTCTATCTATATATGGTTTTTTTTATGTATCTATCTGTGTTGATGTATCTTTTCATGTAAACGCTTGTGTGTAGCTGTGGCCTGTTTATACGTTTCACTGCATTTTTTGTGTATATATATATATGAAACTGTGTTTGGCGACGAAGGGCAGCGTATGAATATAAAGTAAAGTCAAGAAGTGTCTCATCGTAAACAATGTTTATAATACTGAATAAAGCAAACTTTGTTATTTTTTTCCATTTGTTTATTGCTTATACGTGATTTCTTTTTTATGCAAGTGTACGTTTGCGTGTCGATGTTCTGTACATGCCAAGTGTAGTTGTGTTTTTGAGCATATCTTATCATATCTATATTTTTGTGTATATTTTATCGTAATTGTTGTGAAGGTGTTTAACAACGATGAGTAGCGTCTGGATACAACATAGGCATACGTACTTTCAAATGTAATATTGTTATTATAAGACAGAACAAAATAGAAAATACGAACGTACAAACGCAAAATCTAAGTTACGGTAAACGGCTCAGCCGCATACATGGCTGACGGGCTAAAAGGTTCGTTGTGCAGTCATGATGTCTTCGGCTCATTGTCAATGCCTGATATCATGACTAGATACCTGTTGCCATAATAATGAGTCTAACCATGCACGGTGAGTGGAAAAGGTGTGAACAACATTGAATGGGCTGCACCTGTAATTCAAACATTCAACCTATATCAAATTGAGTGACACTGATTCTACTTGTGAATTAAGTTAATGGTACGCGTGTCAGTGGAATATAGAAACATTTACACATTCCTTAAACCCTAGGCTGCTCAGTTGATCGAACGACTGGATTCACACATATTGTTGACTCCACACATATTGTCGTGTTTATGTGTGTGTATATATATGTGTGTGTGTATGTTTGTATGTATGTATGTATACATAATATATATGTGTATATGTATTTGTGTGTGTGTGTATCTCTGCATGTATGTATACATATAATATATGCATATATGTGTGTGTGTTTGTGTGCGCGCGCATATGTGTATGTGTTTGTGTATATGCGTGAGTGTATGCAGTTATCTACATATCTTTCTTGAAATATTAGGCAGAATTAAACTGTTGAAAAGAACATTTCAATCTGTATAATGAAATTCAGAAAAAGATAACTTGATAAATAAATAATAACTTGAAAAGTGTACACAAATAGATCAAATGAATGCAGAATCAACTCAGGCTTGAAAGATCGAATTATGTTTGTTAACAACAACAAATATAGTAATCTTACGAGCACAACCATAGGAACACATTAATTTTCTTACTATTATCATCATCATCATCATTATTATTATTACTACAATTTTGAGGCTGGCAGAATCGTTAGCACGCCGGGTGAAATGCTTAGCGGTATTTCGGCCGCCGCTACGTTCTGAGTTCAAATTCCGCCGAGTTCGACTTTGCCTTTCATCCTTTCGAGGTCGATAAATTAAGTACTAATGCATCATTGGGGTCGATGTAATCGACTCATCCCCCTCCTCGAAAATGGCTACCCGTTTGGCAAAATTATTATTATTTTTATTATTATTATTATTATTACTGTTAGTTTTTCTTCCTTTAATTTTGTCTTTATTTCCTCTCGATTGTCTTCTCAACACCTAGGGCAAAGAAGCTCATTTTATTCTTCTTCTTCTTCGTCTTCTTCTTCTTCTTCTTATTATTATTATTATTATTATTATTATTATTATTATTATTATTATTATTATTACTACTACTATTATTATTATTATTATCATCATCATCATTATCATCATCATCCTTATTACTACTACTTCTACTACCACTACTACTGCTGCTGTTTTTGAAGTGAAAGCTGAAATATATGAGCAAGAAGAAAGCAAATGACCTGAAAATATTTATGATCAACATTTGTTGGTAGTTAGAGCATGAAAGATTAAAAAAATCAGCCATGATGTTTGTTGCAGTACACAACTATGTGTGTGCTTGTATACAGGGGAGAGGAGGAGACTGAAATAGGGATGGACGAGATATAGACAGAGTAAAAAGGAGAAAACAAATTTGGAGGTTGTGAACACAAAACGAAAATGCTTTCAGTTTAGATGAGAGAATGAGGAGATAGTGTCAGGTGAAATCTTTGCATAATGAAAGGTTAGTGCATGACAGTGAAGAATATAATAAAGGAGGTGTCGAGCGCGAGAAACAGCGAGATAGAGAGATAGAGAGAGAGAGAGAGCAAGAGAGACAGAGAGAAGGTGCAAGTGAGAGCATGAGAGAGAGAGAGAGAGCAAGTGAGAGCAAGAGAGAGAGAGAGCAAGTGAGAGCAAGTGAGAGAGAGAGAAAGTGAGAGCAAGAGAGAGAGAGAGAGAGAGAGAGCAAGTGCGAGAAAGAGAGAGAGAGAGAGAGAGAGAGAGCAACTGAGAGCAAGAGAGAGAGAAAGAGAGAGAGCAACTGAGAGCAAGAGAGAGAGAGTGAGAGGGGGTAATGTATGGCAGAGATATTGTGAGCCTGAAATATGGAAAGAAGAGTAAAATAGATAAACAGATGAAGCAGCAAGTGTTTAGAAAAATATAGTTATATGATATTAAACGAGATGAGGATATGAAAAATGCTAATTAAGAGATATGGAAGCTTACACTTCATGGTATCATAAGTCTAGACTGTGCAAAAGCCAATTGAGTATGTAACGATCAGAGAAAATAACTGAAGAATAGTTGCGAATCTAAAAGTCAATCATCCTGAAACGAAGAATTCACTGTGTTGTTTGTATAGCAACATAGATGCTACAACATGAAAGAGTCAGTCTTATACTTGCAGAGAATTATTTATTTGACTTTTGTTTGTTTGTTGCTTTTTTCTTTTGTCTGTTTGATTTTGATTGTCTTAGTGTGTTTTGGGATTTTTTTTTTTTTACTTTGTATATATTATATTTTATTTATATAATGTCCTTTTATGATTTATTTGGAAAAAATACATATAATGTTTGATCACTGAAATATTTTGAGTGGAGATTACTAATGAATGGTAGAATAAACAAAAGTTTGCACCAGACAAAGCTAAACTATGTTCAAATTGTATCTGTTGGGCACACATATGATTCATCTTATTGTAATGTTAATGATACATTTAGAAGTTTATGGTAATAGGGATGGTGCTTCTGTACAGTATGAAGAATGCTCTTAGGATATATTTTTGTTTCATTTGTTCCAGGTCAGTTCTTAATCGAGCAGACTTTATAACTAGACGCATTCCAACCATAACCAGCCAATCTTATAGCGTACATAGGATTACTTTATACATTGCAGGATTCCATAAAGTAGTCTAAGATATACTAAAAGATGGGTCGTTCTTTATTGCGTGGGTAGGGTGTAATTTGATGGCAATTTGACCTCTATATCTTAGCCGGTGGAGTGACCGCATAGACTATATCTCTCTCCCTCTTTCTCAGTATAGGATGCCAACAAATAAATAGAGTAGACAGCAGCAAACTACCGCTGACATTTAAAATAATGAATGTCACTACGTAAAAACACCGCAGCATTAGTGACACAATGCAAGGCTCTCTATTTTTGACTGCAGCAAGAATTTTTTTAAATATAGAACTGGTGTATTTCCCTGCCATTTTGCAGCAGTTGTTCTTTTCCTGATTATTTCAGTATGGGATATGTTATACATTAATATGGAATACGTTGTGTTGAAAGCGAGGAGTGAAAGTTAACGTTTTCGACTTTTGCTCACCAACGCCCAGTAAAGGAAGGGGAAACCATCAATATTCTATACGCTCCCCTTTGTTAACAACGAAAGCACTCACCAATTTCTTCGGATTCGGGACACTATTTATCTTCTTTCTCTTTGTTGTCTCCCCCCTCTCTCCCTCTTTCTCAATATAGAATGCCAACAAATAGAGTAGACAGTTGCAAGCTACCGTTTCCATTTAAAATAATAAATGTCTCTACATGTTATCTACTCATCATAAAAACAACGCAGTATTAGTGACACAATGCAGGGTTCTGTATTTTTGACTGCAGCAAGAAATTTGTAAAATGATTGAAGGGAAATTGGAAAATTATAATTGCTTTAAATACTTGAAAAATGAGTATTTAAAAAGCATTAATTAGCTAATAATTAAATGTTACAAAATTACAAAGTGGTTAGAGTAGGAATTGTAGCATAAACAATCAATTTACTGCATGCATGCAATCCATCATATTACTTAAATGAATGAGTGTAATATTGGGAGAGCTGAAGATGAATGCAATTAACGTATCATTAGTTCATATGCAATTAACCTATGCTGCTTTCTATTTTGCCTCGGCAAGGCACTTAACTGTCAAGTAGGCAAATCCACATAGAAGTAAACAGATACAAGTGGGAACACTTCATAATTAATGAGCACTTCGTTAACTTCTATTATTGTCTCTCGCCGAAGAAGTATCAGGGATACAACATGGCTGAATTTCTCAAAAAATGTTATTTATATAAGGAACAACTTCTTCAGTAGGTTTTCAACAATTTAATGGTTCATAGAACTCCACCACCACACCCACTACGACAATCATTATAATTACCTTCCAAATATAAGAACCAAGCTGATGTCTAAATAAATGCTGCTATACACATACACACTTAAGTAGATAGTTGCCTTACAAAAAGCAATTGATAATTAATATTCATAAAATAGTGGTTAAACCTTAGGTTATCCTGATACGAATCTCTCTAAAACGTGTTCGGATTTTGTAGATTTCAAATATATGCCACTCGTACCGGACATAAAGTTAATCATCAGCCATAAACTATGGTAGAATAAAAATAACAAAATAGAAAGTACATGTTCCTTTCCCCCCACCTCTCAGCACCACCCACGCACATATCACTTGTACAATTCGTGAACTTTTAAGAATGTAAGACAGTTTATAGCACAATCGTTTTGCAATATAAGCTGATGGCAAAACTAAATTGTGGAATCGCCAGCTGAAATTATTCCACAAACATTCTTGGGTAAAATGTGTATATTATCATTATATCTCAGTCCTTCACACATCAGTTCATTAGGTACCGAGGCAGTGAATGAGTTATTGTTATGAGAGGTCGTTGTTTCATGTGCTAAAAGTAGCCATCAAATCTCTCCTAAATCAAACCATACCATTTAAAATAGAAAACAAATGATTATTCTTGTGCAATAATTACGGGTTAGCAATGGATTCAATGTTTTTTCATCATAGGCCTGCTCTATCAGGGTTGATCTGGGCTATAGCAAAAAAATAAATCATTTAAAACCGACAATAATTTATATGTATTTTTAGAGAAGAAAGTTCTTTTTTCGAATATAATTACATGGACATTATGTTGTTTTTTTTAAGATACATCACATTAAATGTATAAAGTAGGCGGCGAGCAAGCAGAATCATTATCATCCGTATGAAAATACTTAGTGGTATATCTTCCGGCTTTACTTCCTGAGTCAAAATGTCACCGAGGTCAATTTTGTCTTTTACTCCTTGGAGATCGATAAAATCAGTACAAGTTGAGTACTGGAGTCGATGTAATCGACTAGCCCCTTCCCAAAATACGTCAGGTTTTGTGCCTAGAGTACAAAGAATTATTGAATATATGCACTGTACTTGACTTGCGAAGGCGCTTGATCTAGTGGTTGGGATGTTGGAATCAAGATCAGGAGGGTGTGGGTTCGATTCGGGAATGGGGTAACCAGTTGTGTTCTTGAGCTAGATGCGTCATTTCCCGTGGCTCCAGTCTAGTAGTGCTATATGCAGCCCTGATCCCCACCCCTCATCTTTCAAATCTTTGATGTTTTGCTGCGTCAGGTTATGGAAGAATCGAGAGGGTGTCTCTGCCTGTTCGTAACTACACAGGCAGCTAAAGCAATTAGCAAATGCGTGGTAAAAGGTAACATGTCATACACCGTTACGAGTGACGGTTACGTATGCCAGAATTGATTAATATATGGAAGCTAAATTGTATATAAACTAAGATTAAGCCCATCTATATGTTCTAGTAGAGTCGTGCTTAATATTCTTTTGTAAGGTTAATTTCAAAATTTGCACAATATTACATACTATGGAGAAAGCAAAACTGACAACGGTGACATTTGATCTTAAGATGTAAAAAATCCTAACTAAATGCTAGATGTTCTTACCGACGCGGCTATCATTCATTGAAGCTGTCGCCCTAGAATTATATTATAACCAATTTGTATTTAGATATTAAATAAATGATAATTTTCACAAATATAAATGAAAGATGATCACTTTAAATATTAATTTAAATATAACATTTATATGATTGCGACATATTAATATTATATTTAAATTTATAGAATTGTGAGGTACTGCTATCATACACACAGAGCCCAGTCGAAATAAAGACATTTCTGGGAAATGTAAAGTTTAGTTTGAAAGTTTGCATCTTCTACTACATCTTGCCAACTACCGTTCTTCATTCCGAATCATCTTCATTGAAAACATAGACTGTTGGAATATAACATTTCCACTGGCAGTGATTCAAAATGCGATAAACGCTTGGTTTTGAAATTCCTATCTCACGATTCGTTTGCCACACAGATGTTCTTGAACGCTGGAAATATGTTTCATACATTGTAATCGTAGTTGCTATCCGCCTTGTTCCGGAACGTTTCTTCTAGACATTTCGACTAGTTCCATTTCTTTCAAACTTATCCCTAATTCGAATGATGATTAGTCGCGTAGGTGGATCTGTTTGAAATTATCTCCTAAACTCTGCAGTTCGACCGCAATTTCAAACTTCCAATAGCACTTTAATATGAATTTTCTTTGTTAACTTAGTTTGGTTTCCTTCTTTATTTCTAATGGTCTCAACTTCCTCAGCGATCGCCTTCGTTTTTTTTATCCTTTCGGCGTCGATATAATAATTACTCATCAAACTTTAGGGTCATTGTAATCGACTCGTTCCGACTCCAAACTTTCAGGCCTTGTTCCTAAAGTAAAATGGAATATTTCTAATGGATTCAACTTTAAAAGAGAATGAAGTGTGTTATCTGCTGTTAAAGTGTGTATGCATTTTGGGGGACACCCTGTACATATTACACAGGCAAGAGAGGCTGTCAATACATTCTGCAATTCTGTATATGAAATACAAAATCTGAAATCAAACAAACATTGAATCTTTTTTATGTCTTTTCAGCTGATCCCACCATGACAGTCATGCAAGTTATAATGACACATTTACCTCCAGGGATACATGGAGTATTGATTATCTGCTGTTTGTTTATAACGGGTAAGGATTTATGATTATATAATAAACATTGAAATATTTATATTTCTTTTAACAGGTTTGAAAGAAAATTCTGTTGCATAATGATATATTTTCACAAATACGATATGAACCGTCATTATTGTCATTACTACTACCGTCATAATTGTCAATGACATTATAACCATTATTTCCGTTGTAGTCGTCGAGATCGTAACCATGGTAGGCGTCGTTGCATTCGTTATCCTCTTCATAGTCATCATTATTATGTCTTCCCTATTATCTAAATAGTACGTACGATACGCAGAATTGCCCCCGAACCGTTTCATCATCCGGGAACCACTGGAAAATGGACAAACTTGTGCTTCCCAACCTATTCTCTGAGAGCTGTAAGAAAGTCTGTAGGCTGATAAAGGAACGTAATATACTAGGAATCCATTTAGGTGATCCTTAACAATACATGTTGTAGTAAATAAATGATGATGGTGATGATGATGATGATGATGATGACGACGACGACGACGATGATGATGATGATGATGATGATAATGATGATGGTCATCTTCCTAAGTTCATATATAATCTGTGCTCTTTAGCACGCTGTGTTTACATTAGATGATTTCTCAAAATAGTTGCCTCAGCTTACAGCGTTTAATACAACACATTCAAGTTAAGTTGGATGTGCAAATTAAGATTCGTTACAACGGCAGCTTCCCTTGCTGATAGCTAATTTACCCTCAGCGCACCAGCCTTTTGCGATTAAACAATATCGGTTTGACGAGATTTCGATTTGGCATTTCGTTATAGGGTGCTTGTTGCTGAGGAAGCGCAAGTTACGCTGAAATCACGTGTTACAACAACCCCATCTGCCAGTGATGACAAAATTTCTTCGGTTGAAATAACTTATGTTTTCTTTCAATACAACTATGCAGAATATCGTGAACACTAAGCTTAATCCTTCAGCAAAAACTATGAGAATGCATTTTCAATTAATATATCAAAACTTGGTTGTCATTTTACTAACGGTGTTTCGACATATTCACTTTAGACTTTGGCTGTTTAGCATAAATGTTACTTAAAATTTGCATATTAATTTGATCAGTAGATGACTATTTCGAATAATTTTCAGTCAACAAATCATTAATATGACTTTATTGCGGATCACACAATTATATTAAGCGTCACACACGATTACGCACATACACACACACACACACACACACACACACAAACACACATATATATATATATATATATATATATATATATATATATATATATACATATACATACCTATATACATACATATACATTAAATATACATAATATATATATATATATATATATTGATTAACCTAATGCTATAAGGCGAGAAGCGCCAGTAGTATGTATGTAAATATATGTGGGGGTGTGGGGGGGGGTGCGTGTGTGTGTATCATTATTCAGTTTTATTTTTAGATTTCTTGCCAGTAGAGAAAGAGTTGGTTTCTAACCTAGATCCAAAGGTTCTTCGTTGGAATTTCAGCATCAGCAACAAGGTATTTTTGTACGTATGTATGTACATACATACATGAGTATGAATTATGCAAAATGAATGTTGGTATATGAAAGTAGAAATATATGTATGATAGTACTAACCAATGATAGTATGTGTGTGTGTATATATGTGTATGTTTGTGAGTGCGTGTTTGTATGTGTCTGTATGGATGTGTGTGTAGGTATGTATATTTAGATATATAATTATGTCTATGTATACACCGAGTGAATGAACATATGTGTGTGTATACGGGTGCAAGCGAATAAGTCTCTTCTTATGTGATGAGCAGATTCCAATGACTTTTTAAATGACTGCGAGGGGCATCAGTACAATTGAAATTAAGCTTTACAAGTGGAGGGGCAGACAAGCTGGGATAGTAGGATGACTGAGAATCTTTTCATGGAAAACATTTACAGACAAAAGAGATAACGAATACTTCTAGTTTACATTCTAATATATCAGAATGTTAATCTATCTTCACAAAGAAAGAGATATGCTGTGACAGAGTTTTAGGTTTGATTCTTATTTATATTCACACTTTTGATTTTTTATTCTCATGAACTAATTTTGGTCTTTTTATTTTATACTGCCATTAATCTATTTGGTATTTTTATGACTTATGCTTATTTGAATCTATAAGTTACTTAGAGAATGCTAAAATTTATAATGGGAAACTGAACGTGATCTAGTAGGTCCCATCAAAGCCAAGCATCTGATGACGTGCTAGCACACAGTTGCTACTAGATCATATTTAATCATGTAATTGTTTATCTATTATTTTATATAATAGTATGATATGGAAAATCCATCAACTAGCATTTGTTACTATTTCTCTGAAACAATTGTTATGATGTGTGATCAAAGCTTGTTCATCCCATTTTCTGGTTTTATAAAGTTATATATATTTATTCATATTTATGTATATTTATAAAGTTTTATATATATATATATAAACTCAGAGAGAAATAGAGAGACAGATGGTATGGTGTGCCACCATTTTAATAAACAGGCAATTTTCCTCTCGTTGTTAAAAGCAAACAATACAGTGGACACTAAACAGTTGTCTCTCTGACAACGGGACTTAATTAATGATGACACAGAAGGTTTTGTTATAATTGGCATGTGTGGTTCATCGTTTTAATAAGCATACAATTGTAGCATCACAGGGATGTACACAAAGTCGCTCAACTACAGGATTTATCTCTCCGTAGGGATTTAAAATGTGATTAATCTTATGTAGGTTATGCTACAAATAATCTCAATAAACGATGTACCGTGCACTATGAATACATTCATCCGTTGTTTTTAGCGCAAGTACGGTTATGCAAATTTGACGTACGAAAAATTTTCCAATCAACCAAATAAACCTAGTAGCAATAATTAACAACTGTAATTAATGACAAACGAGGTCAGATTTCAAGAGATCAAGTATCAATTTCAAAGAAAATTCAATTTTCATGCTATGAGGAATATTTTCTTTTTTCTGTTTTGTGTTTTTTTTAATTGTCTCCATTCATTTATATTTGGTAACCGATTGATTTGTGACATGTTTGGTATGTAATCTAAATGTGTATACAAGAAATAGTATTTTGTGTGTAGATATGTTGTCTGTTTAAAGGAAATATTTGTGAAGAGAAAGAATTTAGGAGAGAGAACAAATGTGGAATAGGAAAAATGAGAGAAAGAAGATTGGAAGATGAAAAATGTAGCGGAAACAGAAGACAAAGAAATAAAAAAAGTTTGCAAGTCATGATGGATGACAAGATTAGGAGAAAGGTGGCGTGTAGAGGGAGAATGGGTTGTTTAAATGTACGAGTTGTTGTGTCTAAAAACTTTTCTGTACAAAATATATTTTAAAAAAATACAAGAACTTTCAAAATGAAATATGTTTGAAACCTATAGGGAATGACAGGATTTATAAAGAAATCATTAAAAAAAAAGTATTTATTGTACCTTTCTCTTTTTTCCAAAGTAGTCTGATGGAATGACTTGTGTAAAAATACCACGGCTGATTTTGCACTAGTAATTGATATGAATACTTGTGGGACTTCCAAAGGGGATGCATTTCGTCGCTGATGTGGACGTCAAATTCCTATTGTTGATTTATGCAATACAGCGATACTGCAAAAGCAATAACAACAAGAGGATGGAAAATATCGACAGAATGAATAGAATGGCGATAAGAGAATGGAATATATGTGCCTTGGTGTGTATGTTTGCATGCATGTGCATATGTGTATGTATTTTTCTATCTATATGTACATATAGATATGTATATATATATATATATATATATATATATATAT
>NC_068990.1:3820609-3829291 GCF_001194135.2 Octopus bimaculoides
ATATATATATATATATATATATATACATACATACATACATACAAACGTTCATACGTGCATACATTCATGCATGCATAATGCATACATACATACATAAATGCATACATACCTGTATATACACGTACATGGTGGTTCAGAGCCTAATGGTGAGGAGGTTTACCCATGACCTTAGGGTCGTGGATTCGATTGCAAGACCACAAGAGGCATTGTGTCATTGAGCTAGTCATTTTATTTCCAGCTGTTAATCGACTCTAGCCTAGTGCTTGTGCACTACATAGAACCTAAAACAAATATCGAAAGATTGGGAGAAACTATCAGTTTGTACTCGCTTGCTAGCTAAGCTTTGTATGCGTGTGCATGTATTTAAGTGTGTGTATGCAATTGTGTGTGTCTGTATGTGTGTGTACACAAAAGTTGATGTAGATAAAGTCGGGAAAAGAATGAAGGAAAACGTATGTTAGCAATGATGTCGAAAAAATCAAAGTGATAAGGTGAGGGTAAGAGGAATGAGTGAGAAACATAAAATGTTAGATGGAAATAAAAAAAAAAAACAATGAGATAAATAAAAAATGAATGGTATAGGACAAGGTTTGTACATGGCAGTATGATCAAGTGTTGAAAGAGAATTGAAACAACAAAGATTGCAGATACGTTGAAGAAGATAAATAGAAGTGCGCTGTATAAAACTTCAGGCAAAACAAAAGAAAGGCAAAATGAAAATTCTAAAGAACAGAGCTAAGTAATGGAAAGTCGATCAATGAACTTTTCTGGGGATGAAATAGATATTGAAGTAGCGATACAATATCGGTTTGGTTATCATTTTTCAGGAGAGTCAAAATATATATTTTTTTTTTTCTAATGTAAGACTGAAGTGAAACGTGTTTTTTTATAGGTGACATGCTGGGCGGATGGTTTCCCTTTTCTATTGCATGGCCTTTTATCATCCAGTATGTCTATTGGCTTTACATTTTTTGTCTGTTCGAGTTATTCCCTCTTAACTCACTCTACCTCGTCTTAATTCGGTGTTTCTCATAGCCAGAGAGGAGGATGTAAGGGTTTAGAGAAATGGACGGACAAATTTCCAGGTTTCATAAAACCAATATCGTTTTATACATTTTTATGCTTGATCCAACACCATGACGAAGTAATTTCACCGGACCCACCTCCAAAAAGGCCCCAAATCATTATTTTAATCGGTGTTTTTATTACAATTTCCTATACTATTTCTATGAAGGGCTTCATTCGAAACTTCGTTCATACTAACTAGTCATATCACATATGTTTGGCTTTGAGTTAATTTGATGGCTTATTAATAGAGTTTCCCATTACTCTTCAAAGTCAGAATGAGAGTACAATCATCTTAGGCAAAATGCCCACTGCATCATCTTAGTTAAAATGTGCACTACATAGTCACGGCTAAAACGCCTTTGGTCATAGATCTTATCAATCAAAGTTAACATCGGATTCACCAATAACCACAAGTCTTCTGAAAATGTTGTTATATTTATTTATTTGCGTTAGGTCTGTATTTATTTCAGTCATCACAGCTAAATCAATGTTGGAGTGCATCCTTTATATGTGATACGTTACATAAAAAAAAAGGTTGACAAATCGAATAGAAGCCATAAATATAATGAATTTGAATTTGATGTTGAGCAGAAATTAGTGGACTGGGAAATTTTAGAAGACAAAAAGTTATATCTATTTTTACAAAGCATGGAGAATAGTGTGTGTGTGTGTGTGTGTGTGTGTGTGTGTGTGTGTGTGTGTGTGTGTGTGTGTGTGTGTGTGTGTGTGTGTGTGTGTGTGTGTGTGTGTGTGTGAACTTACAAAATGTTTGGAAACATTGACTCAAATTAATATTACCACTGCTATGATATTTAATGTTCTGTGATGAGCAAGTATGTACAAACTTTCTTTCTATCTGCTTCTTATAGCAACTGTTTTAGGTGGGTGTAGGTTTTGTATGTATGTTTTTGATAATATTTCTACCAACATGTAAAATTCCTAGTCATTAACATGTTTATTGTCTTCATTCCACCAGGCTATATCAAGTCAAACTCTAACGATTTCTTTTGGTCCCATAATATGTTTCTCGTGGATTTTCTATGTGAGAATAAATAGCAAAGCAGGTTCTTCGCTACCTTTCTTCATGTGATTTTACAAAACTCTTGTAGCCTACTCACAACTCTGAAAGATTGAAAGAGAAGATAGAAAACTCAACACCAGTACTTTACTGGTACTTTATTAACCCTTCGAAAGAATAAACCTCAATGTTTACATGGATTGGATTCGATATTCTAGTGCAGTGGTTCCCAAACTTCTCACTACCAAGGACCCCTTTTATTTAAATGAGTTTTCACACGGACCCCAGGATATTGAAAGGTCTGTCAGCTTAACATGCTGACGAACCCCCGGTACTACCTTTGCGGACCACGAGGCTTCCGCAAACAACAAATTGCTAACCACTGTTCTAGCGTATAGAATAGGAACACATTCCAGTTCAGTTTCAGCAATGCACTAACAACGCTTCTATTTTACTGCCTAATCTTAATGTCCTCGTAAAGTTTTCATATATATTTTTCATTTTTAATATGATATTCCAAACGCTTTCCTGATTGAAGGTATTTAGAAATCAAGAACTGAAATCAAGAAAAATCACGAAAATTTAATTTTGTGATTTTGATTCTTCATTTCCGAGAATATCGTTCTAATGATCAACGTTATTTTCGTTTTCCATCTCCAGCTAAGGGGGAAATTTCAGTTCACTGAGATCTTTAATTTTGTATTATTTTTATTTATTTTTTACTCATTTATCTATTGCATATGTCATTCAGTACATCTCTACCAAACTTATTTACGCAAATTCATTTCCTTTGCCTACTTGAGTTAGCTCATTGCATGTTTTAATTACCCAACCAGCTACGGCATGTGTGATTAAAAAGAATAATCACAAAGAATGAAACATGTTTTGTGGTGCTTGTTGTTGTTTTTGCTCGAGTCAGTTGTTCTATTCTTGTTGATGCTTCTGGCTCTCGTGATGACGCTATTGTTTCTGTAAACATTAAGTGTTGCAATCCTATTCATTTCTTATAAAGACCTTGATGTGAAAAGAAGAAAACTTTTATGATGTTTTTTTTTAACACATTCGATTTTTTCCTATCTATTATATAACTGAATATATCATTGTATACATGACTTCGTTTTCTTGAAAACTGGGAAATTTCATAAGTCTGCGAGATGGAAATTTTTGAAAATTGTTTTCATAATTGTATTTCTATTTATATATTTCAGTGATTCTAATTCGAAATATGAAAAAAGATTTCTCCCATTAGCTAAGATTTTCTCACAATTTAATGGTAAAATATATCATTATTTGTAGGAAAATCCAGATATGGCAGGACAACGTGAAACTAATAAAAATGAAATTGGTACTTTATTTAGCAAAATAAAACGGCACAAATGCAACCAAAAGGGGATAAAATAGAATGGAACATTCCGTCTTTTTAGGTTCAATACTTTCAAATCTCTTCTTCACTGAGAAACTACGCCTGGAACGTTTTCGCTTGTGAGCATTTGATGGACATCCACAATGCAGCATCTAGTAGTATTCAGCCATTATATTGGCATTCCATCTGCCTTGATATCTTCTTTCCATTTCATGATGGATAGGTATTTTATTAGTTTGTAATATTAGAAATTCTTATTCGAATTCTTACATGGACTTTTCTCATATGGGAAATGTTCACCATGAGCTATATTTTCAATCAGTCCTAAAAGTATTCGCGGAACACGCACCTACGATTTCTACACAACCTGGAAGATTCAAATATTTATTATATCCTCACTATATTTGGAACCCTGTTGGAGAAAGCGCGGTGCTTAGACTGGTACATTTTGTAGTAATACATACTTTATGTGATTATAATCATTTGTGGCAGCAAAACATAAACATTGAATGAAAAACATATGCGTATATGTCTCTGCTGCATTTGTCATTTTCGTCGACGACGTCATCGTTGTTGTTGTTGCTGTTGTTGTTGTTCTTTAGCCCCAAGTAAAACCTTCCGCTCTTCATTATCCCATCGTTATTATACAGGGAAATGGTGAGGCCTACCAGTTTGATTTAATAAATATTTAACTGCTATTTCTAGTCGTGCTAAATGACTTCTTAGAACTGTCTTCATTTGTATATACACATATTGATGAACGAACTGAAACAGCTGCGTTGGATATGAAATGTCAAATAACAAGAAAGATAAAGAAAAGTATTGTTTTCAGTAAGTAAACATAAATCAAAAATACCTGCGAAGTTGATGACTTCGAATAAATTTGTAAGTTGTGTGTTTTAAGAGACTAGAGGAAAAGAAATCTGATGTTTCGAGTTTGACCCTTCGTTTGAGAAGGAAAAAAAACTCTCTTCAACTGAAATTTCTCTCACAAGAAACATCTCGAAAGCTCAAAATTCTCTTCGCCACTATCCCCACCGCCTTAATAACAAAATACGAAGTGTATGTGTGTGTGTGTGTGCGTGTATGTGTGTGTGTGTGTGTGTGTGTGTATGTGTGTGTGTGTGTGTGTGTTAGTTATGTATTGTAACCTCCATCGGGTAGCAGTTCATTTCATCACGATTTTTCCTATGCACGACTTCTCTTTCTACGCCATCGATGTTATCCCGAATAAACGCTATTGCTTTAGTGTCGGTACAGCCGGGTAGCAGCATCCTTTCAGGTGTTGTTGTCAAAACGCAAAATATTGCAAAAGATACCGTAGTGCATTTCACCCAACGCTATAGCAGTTTTACTAACCCCACGGCTCAGGATCGTGAATCTTTATTGATTTCTGTAAGGATTAAAGTAACAACCAGCCTTCGTGTGATTTGAACTTTGTGAATCGGAATAAATGTCATAAGTCATTCTTCACAACGCTTTGTTGTTTCTGCTAGTTGACTGTTTAGAATTATCTGACACACATAGCAGTGAAAAATACGTTCCGCTATTGGTGAATCTCGAAAGATTGAAATTCGCTTCACCACCATCTCTACCGCATACGAACTTACTGAAACTTTTGAGTTTCATTGAAAAACTTTTGTCTAAGAACCACCACCCTTAGTGTGATTTGAACTTTGAAAATCGGAGTAAGTGTCATAGGTCATTCTACACAACACTCTAACGTGTCTGCCAGTTGGCTTTTTTGAATTATCTGACACACATTTTGCTGATAGTTGATGATATTGTGTTGGTGCATAATTATTGCGGCTTTTTGTTTTCAATAAATTTTATTCAACAAAAACAATAACAACATGTAACAAAAACATCCGAGCATATTCACCACCTACTTCAATTACTGTCTCTCATTTCCTTGGCAGACGGTCAGACCGTCATTTAAAGATGTTTTCGTTAAATATTGTTATTGTTTTGTTGAATAAAATTTGATGAAAGAAAGTCGCAATAATTATGCACCAACCCAATAATATAGTGTTTGAGACAAAGGCACAGAAAGAAAATCATAATTTTAGTTAAATAAAAATTCACATTTTATTTAAATACTATCATAATTAAAGTAATAAAACAAAAATATTTCAATTTTTTATTAAATGACAATGCGTGACCTGTACACAATTTATAAACGATGGCATTAGACATACGTGAATGCAAACAATTTTCATTTAATTTATTGAGTAAAGTAAAACGATGAAACAAACATTTTAAGTCAGTCATTCATTGAGAATAAATATGTACAGATTGGAATCAACTTACATAGCATGGTGGCATTCCATGTATATTCAATATTTCTAATGTCGAGGACTAAGACGAATATTCCAGCCGACACTACTAATGCCTCGGTCTTGTGGTTCTCCAATGTATTTCCAATGCTTTTTGCTTGTGGATTTTTTTGTGATATGTTTTCCTGTACCTTTTCCTCTGACTTTTTCCTGGATTCGATACTATAATGTCGTCTTGGCTATCCACGTCGATGCTACAAACAACGAGACATGCATAGTAAAAAAAAATATTTTGCGGGGGAAATACTGTATAATACTTGCAGTATTGTTGATAGAATAGGAGGAAAAAATTAAATATGTTTGCATAAGTGAAATTATTCATTCACAGACGTGGAAACAGGATGATGGGATATGAAGGAAACTGTTACAAAAGGCACAGTCCTTCTTCAATATATATTGCAGTAAAATCATGCATATTAACATGCTAGATTGTGTAGGGTGGTGAGAACTTTATTGCGCTGGTGTTTTGCTACTGGTTGACTGTAATCGAGTAGACTCAAATCATGCAACGGATTAATTGTGACCATGCATCCAGTATTTTGCATACCTGGGATCACAATGTTTATTCTGTTCTTTGTTTAATGCTGCAAAGTTTCTCAATGGTATGACCTTAAACTGCATCCGCTAGCGCGGCCCTGGTTCGAGGATTCCAGGATTTTGAAGAGAGTAGAACCATATTTCAGCCTCCATTTTACCCAGGTTACATCTGACCCGGAGTAGTAGCACCTGTCAGGCTCCCAGCTATGGGTTAATTAGCGTATTATGGATTGCCTACACATACATCTGAAAACTAGATCCGGCTGAATCATCGATGAAGGCGGCTGCAGTAACACATAGTAGAATGCAGAGAGCCAGAGAAAGAAAGTTAGATATCTTGGTCGGCCCCTGCATATTTTTCCAATCCCTGTAGCTTTAACGTGATCTTCCAGCTGGACTGAAGATGACCACGGACAAGAGTGTGAGGTTGATGGTGCACAAATCTTCATTTTTGATTCAGTCAACTCATACATCAATAGTCATCCTTAACGATCACTTCATGGTCCTCGTTGCTCTGAGGAACGAACAGGAATATAGTTTGATCTCAGGGAAGTTTAGCTGCTACTTCTAGCTACTTAGGCGACTGTGTTGTGATTCTTTTTTTAACTTCATTGTAGCAGTATTGGATAAGTGACCTTAGTATGTTTGTGTGTGTGTGAGTGTCTGTGTGTGTATGCTTGCGTGCGCGTGAACATTCTGTGTCTATATACATGTATGAATGTATGGGTGTGTGAGTGTGTGTGTGTATGATTGTACCCCACCACTGCTTGGCACGTGGTGTTGGTTTGTTTACGTCCCCGTAACCTTGCAGTTCGACAAGACACTGATAGAATAAATAACAGCTTTTACTCAACTTGTTCGACTAAATCATTCTCTGTGGTATTCCAGCTAGGCTGGACTCAGATGTCAGGAGGGAATAATAGATAGATAGATAGATAGATAGATACATACATACATACATACATACATACATACATACATACATTGACGGACGGTTAGGTAGGTAGGTAGGTAGGTAGGTAGGTAGGTAGGTAGGTGGGTGGATCGATGAATAGATAGATAGTTAGATAGATAGATACATACATACATACATGCATACAGACAGACAGACAGACAGACATACACTCACACACGCGCACGCATACGCACACGCACACGCACACGCACACATACACACATACACATATCTATGTGCTTAGATGAAAATTAATAAATCAAACGAACTCGGTCTGTTGCTGCCAACACCTCTCATGTTTTTCAACAGTTCACTAATTAACTATTAAAATAATCTTAATGAAATAGCATTGATTCAAGGCAAAATTAATTGAAATCTAATAAGAGATAAGATTTGGAAGTGAAATCCACAGAGCATTACGAGTAGCTCTGAAGTTTCTCATGAGAAGCTATTTTACAACGAAGCGTATCTTCGTTCGTATTTGCTTTTCTGTTTCGATCAAAGATACCTATACCATATATCAAACGAACGTTGAAGTGAACTATGACATTTGTCTCTTTTGATTCAGTTGTCAAACTACCACCGTCATCACTGTCCTCACTTACACACACGCACACGCACACACACACACTCTCTCTCTCTCTTTCTGTATATATATATATATATATATATATACACATACATACATACATACATACATACATACATACATACATACATACATACATACGAACATGTCTATCTACCGCTTTTGGTGTGTCACACATAATTATCTCTCTGTTCCACTAAGCCAGAAAGAGATACAACCAGGCACAGACACATAAAGTTAGGAAAACTAAACCAAATCCAGAGGTAGGAGATAAACAGAATTGACGTCACATAAATATACCACAGCCATCATTGCTCTACCTCTTCTTGCCCGCTGATTCTTTCTCTATTCGGCAGTTGCATACTTCCAGAAGGAGAGAGACAGATTTACAAATGTATTCTATTTCACCACCATCACCTTTCTTGATAAGTAGTAAGTTCTGGTTTGAAGTTTTGGCTGTTATTTCTCAGAATAAATTCTCAGGACAATATACGTATATAGTTCTCTAGATGTTCGTTTTGAAGTTACTGATTTCATTATCATTACAACCATAATTATTAGAACAAATAAACTTTATTCTGATAATTGTTATGGCAGAGGTAGTCGTATTTGTCTCCATTTCCTCCATTCATGTCATCTCGAACAAAACAAAATGCCTCTTGTATATACAGTTGCAATAAAACATTCCCACGCACAATGTTACGGCATGTGATCATATCATGATTCTTTGAACATGTACCCCAGGATTTACAATACATACATAATTTTATACACATATATATTTTCATTTACCTTTTAGTTGTTTCAGTTATATAT
>NC_068990.1:3830233-3835216 GCF_001194135.2 Octopus bimaculoides
GATTCTTTCTTGTGTGGAGATTATGTCTTTACATTGATAGAAAGGGAATATAATGAATTTAGGGTTTTTGTTTCTGGCGCAAGAGTCTATGTGGCCACTGAGTGGAATTTGGCGGTATTGAGGTATATATATATATATGTGTGTGTGTGTGTGTGTGTGTGTGTGTGTGTGTGTATACATATATGTGTATGTATATATATACATATAAATATATATATACACATATACATATATACATATGTGTATATATATATATATATATATATATATATATATATACACTCACATAAAAAATATACAACGGTTTTCCGTAAAGTTTCCGCCAACCAAATTTATTCACAATGAACTAGGTGTCACGGGGCTGTAGTAGAAGTCACTTGCCTAAGGGGCCGCAGCGTGGAGCTGAATTCAGAGACCTCCTGGTTGCAAAAAGGGCTTCTTAACCCTACAGCCTTGCCTACTCCTAATTATAATTCGTAATGTCACGATTCGAATTTTTTTTCGTTGTGCATTTATTATCCACTCTCGACACTAAACAGTATTGTATTCAATAAAACCTCAGTTGTTGACCAGGAGTTATGAGCAGTTGTTATCATAAGCTTGACAGGGATTTTATGCCAAACCCTCTACAAGGTTAGTCCTTATTTAAGATTACAAAAGCTACTGTTAGTTTTATTGACGAAGCAGCTGTGTTCATTACATGAAATGCTGTATTACTAGCGGTCTGCCATATTCCGTACTCTTTCACTGTTATGTTAAAATTGATTACTACCATATAAGCTTAATTTAAAACTATTTGCTCTTATTCACATTATAGCTATTATAGATATTGTGAAAGTATCTTATACAATACATCTATTTTACAAAAGATAATTACTAAACACAACTTCATAATTACTATACACAACATATAAAGATCCAAACATTAAAAATAAGCTATTTTATTAACTATAAAGTGAATGGCCATATATATATATATACATATATTCATCGGCTTAAAACCGTTTAAGCGTTATTAAATATAACTCCAAAATATAAATATGACTAAATTATAACGTAACAAGGGTGGTAGAATAAATTATGTTTATTAGAATGTTCAATTCATTTGCTATTGTATTGCAAATATTCTATGAAAATTAAACTCTCAAGTTTTGTAGTGATACAAAACCGACCACAAACCTCTTAGATAATCTATTTGACTTTATTATTGTGTTTTACTATTAAGTTTGAAGCTATAATGAACGCTACTGATCATGACTGCTTAGTTATTAACAGTATACGCATATGTGTGTGTGTGTATTTGTGTGTGTATGCATGTATGTGTGCGTGCGCGCGTGAGATCAAGCCTATACCTGCTGGTGTCAATATATACATATACATAAAATTATTATGCCATATTCTTTTACTTTTGCTCTGTTATTGGTTGCAATCATTTGGCTGCAGCAGCTATACTGGGACAACGAATTCAAGGTTTTAGTCACTCAAATTCAACCCATTTATTTATTATGAAATCTGTAAACCATTGTATTGCTAAGCTAACGTACCCGACTCACACAAACACATATATTACATGTAACCATAGACAACTAGACTTCATCCACAACCATTGATCTGAAGTTTTATACAAGAAGTAGTTCTATTGGTATATCTCAGTATGATTGTACTTTGGTGATGTCCTTTATGCTCTCAGTAACCCATGGTTCTTTCTGTTTCGAAAATCTGAAGGATATGCGACTGGACAGGAAGACAGTAATACCAACCTAGCACATTGCTTCTTTGTGAATGATCTGAAAATATATGCTAATAGAATGGATGGTATGAAGGAAAGTGTTGACTTAATTTCCATATTTATAAAAGATATTGGAATGAAGTTTGGTTAGGTCAGATGATCTGTAGCGCGGCTTCTGTTGAGAGCTCAGAGCCTCTCCATATCAGCATAAGTACATAAGTATATTTCTGAATAAACCATAAACGCCCCCATGTACAGGATACGACTAATCAGCCATATCCGACTCGTAGTAATTGACACAGTGAACTGCGAAGGAAGTGAGTGACTTTTCCCACCAAATAGCACTGCTGAAACTTATATAAGCTTAATTAAGGGTAATAAAAATGCTGGCAAATTGAACCCCATGTAGAATCATCTACACGGAGCTTTGTCGCTCTAGTCCGAGAGAATACCTCCCATCCTCTGCTACGTTTCCTTGTAGAATGACCTGAGATGCTACTTGAAGCTATGTAAGTCGGATTCGTTATGTGGCATTCTCATTCTTTCAACTCGATTTCTTCTCAACAAGTACGAACTGTCTTCGTAATACTATTTAGCATATTATACAGTACTTATTTCATTCTACGTTTTTCGAATTCTGCTGTTTATTCAATGGTTGTATATATATATATATATATATATATATATGAAAATGCAGATGTTCCAGTTTAATAAATATGTGTGAGAATTAATGCCAACGTTATTCTGGCCATTATAAACGTAACAACACGCAGCCCGCCAAATGTTGTTATTCATCAATAACAATTTCACAAAGATAATACCTCATTTATGTTCTTACGTGATTTTAACACGCGAGGAAGAACTCCATCTAGTAACATTACCTTATCTATTAAAATTAGCTGATGAAAAATATCACCGTTACTTAGACATAGATGAAAATATCTTCAACGATGGAACTTGTAAGGAAGGGCTTCTGGCCAGAAAATGAAGTAAGGAAATACTTTTCAAACCTTTCCATTTTCAATAAATAGGCGCATGAGTGGCTGTGTGGTAACTTGCGTGCTTACCAACCACATGGTTCCGGGTTCAGTCCCACTACGTGGCACCTTGGGCGAGTGTCTTCTATTATAGCCTAGGGTCGACCAAAGCTTTGTGAGTGGAGTTGGTTAACGGAAACTGAAAGAAGCTCGTCGTATATATGTATATGTATGTGTATGTGTGTGTTTGTATGTCTGTGTTTGTCCCCCAACATCGCTTGACAACCGATGCTGGTGTGTTTACGTCCCCGTAACTTAGCGGTTCGGCAAAAGAGACCGATTGAATAAGTACTAGGCTTACAAAGAATAAGTCCTGGGGTCGATTTTCTCGACTAAAGGCGGTGATCCAGCATGGCCGCAGTCAAATGACTGAAACAAGTAAAAAAGTAAAAGAGTAAATGTATAGCCCCCAATGTATCAGTGTTCATAGGAACATTTACGCTGCTCGACTTGAGGTTAGATGAAATTTGGGCTAACTCAAAGATAGTTACTGCGTTCCAGGGATTTTCACATCAATAGTGATGTAAACCATCATTAATTGAAACGAATATATGAATATAACGCAGCGATAAAGTGATTTAAGGTTGTAGGCTAAATGCCTGGACAGAACCATACGTGCAGACATTGAAGAAGATACTTCATCTCAAGTTTACCCCTCGTCCATTACTCTTTAGAAAGTCTTCGAGGCTGGTATGAACAAAAGAAGAGGAGCTTGGTTCAAAAATCTGCAGCACTAGCTTACATTACATCGAAAAATCTGAATATTACTATGGTTTCTCGCTTCTTCGCTCACTGTTCATAGAGACAGGTGCGAATAGCCTTCTTATAACTAGCAATTGGTCTGGAGGAATAGAATATATAGAGACCAGAAAGAGCAAAAAGTATTTCGTAACTCAGCATCTTGATTGGTGTTTCATTAAGAATATAAACAATTAAGTGTGATTTTTGTGGCAACAGATGTTTTCTTTCTTTGATATTTCTTAATTTATCAAATCTTATACGATATGTGTATTTGTGTGTGTGTATGTGTGTGTGTGTATGCGCGCGCGTGTGTTTGTATGTATATATGTATACTTGGACGTTACAAACGAATAAAAAACTTCTCAAAATATATATATAATAGTAATTATCTATTTGAAAGTGAGGCGCCTTTATGTCGGATATAGGAAACCCTCAGTTTCAAGAAAATAAATAGACACACATGCACGCACACACATATACACACACAAACGTACAAATATACACATACAAACATACGTTTATTGATTTTTTTCTGAATGTCTAGATAGCATCAGATCATTCTATTGTTGAAAACTGTATTTTCCTCTTAGATTTACTTAATATGATTCTTTCGTATCCCTTTATCATTGATTCAGATATTTTTAGTAGAAGAAAAATCATTATATGATATAGAATTGAAATATACTATGTGATCAAAAGTCCCCACACATATACACACATATATATTTTCACATGCACACATATATGTATACACACACGTACACGTACACACACACATATGTGTGTATACATATATCTACATATAAGCATACACACATACATATATGCATACACACTTATATATGCATATATATAATATACAACTCTCTCTCTCTCTCTCTCTCTCTCTCTCTCTCTGTATATATATATGTATGTGTGTGGCTGTATGCGTGTGTGTGCGTGTGTGTGTGTACTCGTGCGCGTGCGCGTTTAAACAGTCACTTGGAAGTTTCAGCCAGCAAAGCTATCGTCCATCATCAGTAGTTCGACGATGGCTTAGCTGGCCTAAATTTCGAAATCACTGTCAACAAAAGCCTTGCATAAAAATAATAAATTTGTATTCTACAGAAGTACAGAGTAATCCATCAGATTAATGTATAAAATTTTCATTTATAACTGAACATAAAAATCAAACGTTAATATATATATTGTGTGCGTGTGGGTGTGTGGGTGCGCGTGTGGGGGTGATGTGTGTGTGTATGTATGTTTGTGTGTATGTGTTTGTACCCCCACCGTTGCTTGACAACCGATCATGGTGTGTTTACGTCCTCGTAACTTAGCGGTTCGGCAAAGGACCCGATAGAATAATTACTAGGCTTACAAAGAATCAGTCCTGGGGTTGATTTGCTCGACTAAATTCGGGACTCCAGCATGGCCGCAGTGAAATAACTGAAACAAATAAAAGAATGTATACATATATATATATATATATATATA
>NC_068990.1:3835456-3838778 GCF_001194135.2 Octopus bimaculoides
ATATATATGTAAATAGGAAGCAGTTAAAAGTCGACAACTGACGAGGGGTTAGACTTCATTTAGTATTTTGTCTCGTACTTGTCTCTCATTATGTGTTTACGCATTTTTCACTCGTTGTTGATGTCATGTACCTGATATATTATACATATACATATATTTGAGATTCAGCTGAATTAGGTACTTTAGTTGAATCACCAAATCAATCCGGTATTATCCGCACGGCTCGAAGTAAGTTGAATAAAATCAAAATAAGCAACAAGATATCAAGTAGTGATGCAGTACAACCGTTTCAAGCTTCTCCATTTAATTGAACAAAGCAATCATTACAGCAATTTAAATGTAATGCCATCTTCAGCTGCACAAATAAATCAATGGATTGTTCATCGTAAATTCTCAATCTGATATACCTATGTAGCAAAATATTTATTGAACCCCATAAACGCTTTTCTTTTTTTTTTCTTTTGTCTTTTATCCTCCCTTTTCTTTTTCTCTTATTGTCTTGGATTCTGACACTCTCAGCCTATCTCTATTTCTACGACATATTTTTACTTACTTTCATTCTTACTTCTTTTCATCAGAGATCTTCGTGTACCTATCCTTATATAATAAGTATAGATAGTGGAGGCGCAATGGCCCAGTGGTTAGGGCAGCGGATTCGCGGTCATAGGATCGCGGTTTCGATTCCTAGACCGGGCGTTGCGAGTGTTTATTGAGCGAAAACACCTAAAGCTCCACGAGGCTCCGGCAGGGGATAGGTGGCGAACCCTGCTGTACTCTTTCTCTCACTCTTTCTTCCTGTTTCTGTTGTACCTGTAATTCAAAGGGTCAGCCTTGTCACACTGTGTTACGCTGAAAATCCCCGAGAACTACGTTAAAGGTACACGTGTCTGTGGAGTGCTCAGCCACTTGCACGTTAATTTCACGAGCAGGCTGTTCCGTTGATCGGATCAACTGGAACCCTCGACGTCGTAAGCGAAGGAGTGCCAACAACAATAAGTATAGATAATTTTTTTTCATTGCAGACTGAAAAGATTATTGCTGGGATCGATGTGTTTGACTAAAACCTCTCAAGTCGGTTTACCAATATGCTCCAGTTCAATGAGTGATGCAAATAAAAGATTTAACATTTAAAATAGTCATATAGCCAAATCTAACATTTCTTCTCTGTGTGTTTAATAGTAAATATGATTCTACTCTGACCCGGTTGTTTTTGATCAAGCAAAGCGGTGCCCCAGCATGGTCGCAGTCCAATGATTGAAACAAGTTAAAAGATATTTAGAAATCAGATTTAAAATTTTTATAATGTTTCATTAAACATCGAAAGAGTTAAGTAATTCTCACCAGCGCCATCTGTCTATAATATTTTTGATGTTCTTCAGTTGAATGCGGAGTAAGAGAACTTCATAGAAGCACACAATTATAGTGAAATGAATAGAAAAAAAGCGATCAAGAAAATATCTAATTTGTCTAGCGTGTTAGGAAAATGAAAAACTGCAAAGAAAAGAACTACTACTACTACTAATAATAATAATAATAATAATAATAATAATAATAATAATAATAATAATAATAATAATATAAAATAATGCTTATAATTTGAATATACGTCTTTAATATTTGAAGTTGTGCCAGTATCTGTTACAAGTACTTCTAAACTATTTTTATCTTTATGTTTCGCAATTATCTTCCCTTTTAAAATCAAATATGTTTATTGCTTAAATTCTTTTTATTTTGTTTTTTTTTTCTTTCTTTCTCTCTTTCGTTTTTCCTTCTTTCTTCGTTCATGATTTATGTCACATGCTGAGTGTCTTTTGTATGACTAATTATTCCAGATTTGTCATTGGCCAATTCTCGACAATACTTATCATTAAACATATTCCTCTCTATTATTTGGCAATGATATGCCTTTGTATTGCCAGCCATCATCTGGATTATATCCAGTGACTACAAGCAGCTGTTTAAAGGAATTTCTCCAAATAATATTGCATATTCGTCTATATATCTCATCCACCAATTTATATCATATTAAATAGGGAAAGCTGCATGTAACCATGTCATTAAAATGTCAGCATGGTAGCCGAATAGTAAATGGCTAAGGGTGAATAAACAACTTTTCAATTTCCCAGTTTATCTGCGTGTAAACAGTTAACAAATTCGTTGAAAGTGTGTGTCCAATATATCTCCAATGCTCCTCTGTTACAAGATGTTTTAGACAGACAGACAGACAGACAGACAGACAGACAGACAGACAGACAGACAGATAGATAGATAGATAGATAGATAGATAGATAGATAGATAGATAGATAGATAGAAATACAGTGTACATTTAAACACATAAGAGATGGCCATAATAGGACATCTAACCCGCTAGAAGGAATAGTTAAAATCCAAACAATTATTAGGGGTAATTTCGAATGAGAATTAAAAATGAAAGCATTTACCATCCTGTACCATGGTTTCAAGCTATTTTCAGCAAATAAAATAATTTGATAGGCTGAAGATACCTTGAAACCATAGTACAGGAAATAGATGGTAAATGTTTTTATTTTTCATTCCCTTTCGAAATTACCCCAAATAGAGGTTTGGATTTTAACTATTCCTTCTAGCGGGTTAGATGTCCTATTATGGCCATCTTATGTGTTTAAATGTACACTCCATTTATGTGAATAATATGTAGTCTATTGTCTAGATTTTTTCTTCACGCTAGACCACTGGTAGCAAAGAATTTCTAAATAAGTTTTGCTACCCTTAAATTTATTGATAATAGTAATAGATAGATAGATAGATAGATAGATAGATAGAGATATTGGTATAGATATATACATATATGTTTATATGTGTATATACGTTGTTCGTAGAAAATAGCTCATATTCCATTACTCGCACTTCGTATTTTTTATCGTACACGTTTTGTGACGTCCTGTGCCCACATATACACACGCACGCGCGCACGCACACACACACACACACACACAGACACACACACACACACACACACACAGTCTGTTAAAGTCTGTCATACCGGCCATGACGAAGGGAAATAGCCCTGAAACTCGAGTCGCCTTTATATATTTATATTTATATATTTGATCCTTTATATTGAACACTCAATATTTCATCTACATTCAATACCTTCTTTCATGGTGCCATCCATTTTTATTTTATTTTATTTTATATTATATATTGTATATTATATTATATATTGTATATTCCATATTCTATACCCCACATTGGTTCTGCAGGAATATAAATAAAACATAAAAAACAGACAGTGTTGGAACTCTTTTAAACAAAATAATATATTCCTCTATACACAATCAT
>NC_068990.1:3838936-3849350 GCF_001194135.2 Octopus bimaculoides
ATATATATATATATATATATACATACATAGGTGTAGGAGCGTGGTGTGTTAGAATGTTTACGTCCGGTAACTTTGTGGTTCCGTCAAAGAGACAGATAGAATAAGTACGAGGCTTAATATATATATATATATAAAATAATACTGGGGTCGATTTATTCGACTGAAGGTGGAACCCCAGCATGACTGCAGTCTAATGACTGAAAAGATTAAAAGAATATGTATGTATGTATGTATATACGTATGTGTGTATGTGTTCATACATGTGTGTATGTATGATGTATGCATGTGTATGTATATATGTATGTATGCATGTATGTCTGCATACATATATGTGAATGGGTGTTGTATATATGTGTATGCATGTGTATATAAATGTGTGTTTATATGTATGCATCGACATGTAACTTGTAGTAATATGTACATTAACATAGAAATCAGTCTCAACATTCTGATATTCCATTAACATCGAAACAGTTGACCAAATCTCATCAGAGCTATTTATCAATGCATTTATAATATATTTATGGATAAATTCCACCCAGATTTACTATTGTTGATGTTTTTTTCTTTCTTTACTTTACTATTGCTGGCCATTTCATTTTGTAAACATCCACACTCGAATAGAGCTTCAGTAAACCCCACCCACCCACTATATTTGTCAGAGGAAGAGACACGAAGCATGAAACGGAGGATCTATCAAAACTAATAGGGAACGGAGCTTCCCTAGAGTGAATTGGTGAAGCACATTTCGCTTGATGACGATGATGATGATGCCGACGACGACGACTATGATGATGATGATGATGATGATGGAGGAGGAGAAGAAGAAGAAGAAGAAGAAGAAGAAGAAGAAGAAGAAGAAGAAGAAGAAGAAGAAGAAGAAGAAGAAGAAGAAGAAGAAGAAGAAGAAGAAGAAGAAGAAGAAGAAGAAGAAGAAGAAGAAGAAGAAGAAAACGCATTGCTTATTGTATCATATTTGATACAAAATATCATGTTACAACATATTAATAAAATGTCATATTATGTTACGAGATTAAAATATCATGTATGAAATGCAATGCTATATTATGTCGTGATGTAACGCTTATCTCTTTGGCTGACCAAATCCAATTTACTGGTTTTCATTCAGTTTGAATTGTCTCTTATACACCAATAACACTTTTTAGAACGCAAGGGAATATGAAGCTTCGTAGTTAGAGTGCAACATCGTCATGTATAAACATGAAGTATCGTTATGGGGTTAAGAAAAAGTAAATCTTTGTTCGGGTAATAATTTTTTTAAATGAACGTAGAAATAACTGTGCAGTAAAAGACCAAATTCTTTCGAAAATGGAATTTCAACACGATTTCAATGTTCTGTTGCAGTTATTGCACTACAGTCGCATCTCTTTCGCAAGCAAATGGACGTTTATTTTATCATAGGCTTCATGATTGTCTCGTACACACAAAAAAAAATCAATATTCACTATCAATATTTCCCCGTAACTTATCGGTTCGGCAAGAGAGACCGATAGAATAAGTACTAGGCTTACAAAGAATAAGTCCTGGGGTCGATACGCTCGACTAAAGGCGGTGCTCCAGCATGGCCACAGTCAAATGACTGAAACAAGTAAAAGAGTAAAAGAGTATGGTTAATTCTCGCAATATTAGGAAAAACCAGTTAAGACGGTGAGCTGGCTGAATCGTTAGCCGCTGAGGTCAACTCTACGTTTTTATCATTTTGGAGCCGATAAATTAAGTACCAGTTGAACATTGGGGTCGATGTAATCGACTTAACCTTTTCCCCCGAAATTGCTGGCCTTGTACCAAAATCTGAAGTCAATATTTACTGTGGTTAATTCTTGCAATATTAGGAATATCAATTAAGTCTCCGAGCAGGCAGAATCGTTAGGACGCTAGGCAAGATGCTTAGCGGCATTTCATCCGTCTGTATGTTCTGACTTTAAATGCCACCGAGGTCAACTTTGCCTTTCGTCCTTTAGAGCGGTCAATAAATTAAGTACCAGTTGAGTATTGTGGTCAGTGTAATCGATATACCCTCTGCCCCGAAATTGCTGGCCTTGTGTCAAAGTTTGAAATTAATATTAGGAATATCAGTAGGTTTCTTCTATTATAATTCCATTTACATATAGAATGCCTCCACATGTATATTAAATCAGACCCATTACTTGACAGATTGACTATTTTTATCGATCCTGGAGAGATGAAAGCAAAACTGACCTCCAATGAATTTAAATCAAAATGTAAAAACCCGTAACTAATAATCGTGAGAATTCTGTCCACAGCTTCACTGATTCTGCAATTTCACGTCCACTGTTTAAATCGCCATTATTCTTATAATTCTTTGTTTAGTTCCTCATAATCCATAGAATTTTAGGATCACCAGAAAAAGCTCTATCGTTGTACAATGTGTCTTGGGTAAATGTATGCAGTAGAGAACGTCTGAGCGAAACCACGCAGAATATGCGAGCTCAACATATTCGTCAAAACTGTTTGCAATAAGTACTACTGCTTCCTTACTTACAACATCGAGCTATATATCTACAGTTTACTAAGCAGATTTATTTTGCCTTAAAAATGTTCACTACAGACGTCAAGCTCATAAAATGATGCTAAATACTGAAAATGTTTCATTTAACAGTTCATAACCATTACACCTAGGCAAATCGTAGCATTAGTTCGTCTATTATATGTAAATTATTAAGAACTCTGATAGTGAAATACGAAACATTGACTATTCTCGTAATAGTCTAACATACGTTGACGATGACGTTATCATTTGAGTGCACTAAAACATAACAAAATGTTAAATTCAATGGAACCAACAAGTTATACAATTACTGATTTCTAACAAAGGCACAAGACCATACGTTTAGTGGAAATGGACATGGTTGATTAAATCAACTTCAGTACTTGACTGGTAAATCATTTTATCAATACTGAAAAACTACAGACAAAGCCGACTAAAATCAAAACATCAAGACGCATAAGAAAAAAATTGTTGTAAATCATTTCGTCGGGTATTCAATATATAGTTTCATCAGTACTACATTACTCTCGTTTTATTTATTATAACAACTATCAAATCACAAAGTAACATTACTGTTGCTTTCCCCAAAAAGAAAACAGGAAATTGTTAAACGATAAATTCATAGATCTTAAATTAATTCTTTGAAAGAAATGCATGAAAGCATCTTTAATATTTCCATCCATAAATAATACGGGCTTCACAAACTGTTTTATCATTAGCCTTTCATACTTAGAACCGTGATTCTTTGATGTCAAAGAAATGAAGCAAGACTACAAATAATTTCGATCATACAAAATGACAAATGAGATCAAGGATGACCAAGTAAATAGAACACCGGATAACAAATATTCATTATGATGTTAAAATAATCGTATCTGATTATACTTTATTATATATGTTAATAATGCAGCATAATATATCTCTTGATTGCATTACAGCCTTAAAATTGCAAAAGACGTGATCAAGCTTATTCAATTCTAAGATGTGTTGTGTGATTTATAATTACGATGATATAATCAAATGAAGATTATGCTAGCGACAGTCCTTGTGTTGAGGGTAATGGTAAGTCTTACTCCTACTGCAGACAACGATTATGAAGACGACTGTAACGATGATGGCAAACTTATATCAGTATAATATTTCTCTGAAGCATTTTTCACAAATACTGGCGTTATTTTTCACGGATATTGGCGTTTTTCACGAATATTGGCGTTATTTCCACGCGTTGATTAAATACATTTTGTTTCGAATTCACTAATATTCCTTTATATACTTTATTACAACCAAATTAAATTAAACAAATACGTTAAAACATCAATTAAACCCTGAGAGATAATTTTAACTATTGCTTAGAGTAATAACGGTTTCTAATTTAGATACAAGGTAAACAATTTTGTGGGAAGGGAGTAAGTCAGTACTATAGACCCCAGTACTGGTTGAGTACTTCATTTTAACGATCCCAAAATAATGAAAGACAAAGTCATCCTCGGCAGCATTTGGACTCCGAATGCAAAGAGGTGGAACAAATGCTGCAAGGAGATTTTTTTCGATACCCTAACAACTCTACTAGCTTACTGACCTTGTAGCTCGGCATAATAACGATCTCAAATTTTGGTACAAGGCCTGCAATTTGGGAGGAAGGGAGTAAGTCAATTAGATCGAACCCAGCGCTCAACCTATTTTATCGACTCCCCGAAAATAATGAAAGGCAAAGTCGACTTCGACGACACATGAACTCAGGACGTGAAGACGGACGAAACACCAGTGAGCATTTGTATGATACGGTAATGGTTCTTCCAGTTTGCCGCTTTAATAGTTCGACATAATAATAAGAAATAAAACTTTAAAAGGTGTCATAAAACTTTAAAAGGTGTCATACTTCTTTTTAAATATAATTTCTTTCTTAAGTTTAAAATTTCTGAAAACATTTTAGTGGGGAGAAATTTGGTAGAAAAAGATTGTGAAAAATACTGTCGGTGCCTTAGATTGTCTACAATTCAATAATTGGAAATAATAAAAGAATTGTTAAACATATTCGATATGTTTTACTATTGTATTTTTGTGATCATGTATCTGTGTAAAAGAGTAGGAGTCTAGCAATTTGACATCTAATTAGCATCAATCTCGCTATTGTATAACGTGCTGTCATACGTTTGCAGACAGGAAATTATGCTTGGGCTGTTGGTGTTGTTATTTAGCTACTATCTCGTAAGTACCTCTAGAACTACATCTAGTCTATATTCGCCGTCACTGCAGGGGTAGAGTAGGAACTGTGGAAAATCTGGCAGCTATTTCTAGTTGCTGCAACGACCACGCAAAAGATCATTCGTTGTCTGACATTTAGATTTACTTCGTTCTCGTTCGTTTTACCATACAATGATAAATGAGAGAATAGCGTGGCTATGGTCAAAAAAGTTTTCAGTTTAATCTTGTTAAGCTTTAACTTTTTAACTTGTATTCTGATTTCCTATATTGGTATAGAGGTAGTGTATAATCAATAGAAAAGACCCCAATATATGATTTATTTTATCGACCTGAATACTATATAATTGTTTCAAATCAATATTCATAAAGTTTTATAAGTGCTGGAGTGGCTACATTGACGACGAAATAAACTCTACTACCACAGTAAGAAATGTGAAAACATGTTCGTTTTCTTCCATCCATTAAGGTGACTGTGATTGCGGTCAAGTACTTCCAGCTTTTCTTTCGCATTAACCACCCGTTCGAGTTACTCAGAGTGAGATCTACTGAAAACTTACCTTCCTATTTAACACCTAGTGGCATATTCCTATAAAAATTCCTGCGCTAACGTTCAACTGTATAGGAAAGAAAAATTCTATATAAATGTTCGCCTATGGATTTCGTGCATCTCTCATTTCCTGAATTGTAAATTTGCTGTCAAATCGCTTTGTTACTGTATTAACTAATGAGGTTTTCTCTTATCGACACTGAACAAATTGTTGTTTGCAACCGAGTTCTGTTGTGTCTTGCATGCTGCTGCTTCAGTACGTGGACGATTAGTATCACTTCTAAGAACATTGTCTCCTGTTCCAGTGATATCTTTTCTTATTTATACATATTCTTTACACACGTGATTGATTGGAATGAAGTCGTTCACCAATACACTTCAGCGCACAGTTTTCTCACTCTGCTTTTTCTACCGCTACAACAGTATAATCTACTCCTCGGAACTGGCTGGTCACATACCATCTCTATCCCGGAACTTCCATTTCATTCGCCTCAACTCCTATTGTCGACCATATTATGCTCATTACCCTCAGCTCTTACATTAACCATTCTACCTTGTCCTTACCACACAGAATATCAGCCCTCTTGAATTCCCTTACTGTCCCTACTTTTTCCCTGCAACTATCGACCTCACCGTTCCCGAAGGGCCTGCATGAATATGATTGTTCATTATATGAAGGACGGCTTGTGTTACACGCTCTTGATAGCTGAAACCTTAAAATCCTTTCAATTATCTCGTATCAACAGGACCATAGTTTCAAATCACTATTTTGGAAGTTATATAAGAGGTAGAGTGGTGGCTAGATTGACAATTCAATACATTCTACTACTAATCTAATAAAGTGACTGGTTCTTGTATGATGTCTCTTCCGTTTCACACACTGAGTGAGGTCACGACCAAATACTTCAATTTTTTCTTTCTCAGTAACCACTAGTTTGGGATTCCGTAAAACTAGATCCATCAAAACCTTGTTTTCTTATTTAACACACCGTGTATTATTTTATAATCTTTCATGGTGACCTCAAATATAGAATATTGCAAAACTGTATCCGAAAGATTATTCTAGCCTTTTCTGTTCTCGGGTTTCAATACTACAGGGGTACACATTAAAGTACTACACTTACCTATGGGCTGTGTTACTGACCTTAAACACGACCACACACACACACACACACACACACACACACACGCACGCACGCACGCACACACACACATACACACACAAAAACAAACACACACACTCTAATCCGCATCTGAAATAATACTTTCTGTTATAGGCACAAGGTTTGAAATTTGGGAGAGGGGAAAAGTCGATCACATCGACCTCAGTGTACAACATTGTACTTAATTTATCGACCCCGAAAGGATGAAAGGCAAAGTCGACCCCGGGGTAATTTGAACACAGAACATAAAGACGGACGATATGCCTCTAAGCATTTTGCTCGGTGTGCTTACGATTCTGCCAGCTCGCTACTCCTCGTCTATAACTACTGCAAATGTTCCTGCTTCTCTCAACTAGCGCATTGTATACTCCCATCTCTCAGCTCCACCACCTCCTCATTCGGCTTATTCTTCTTTTAAGGCCTACACTGTATCCAAACGTTCATATCCGCAATAAACACCATAATCTCAAAAATTCTACAATTATCCCTCCCCTCAAGTCTCCCAAGTATATTTTTATCTCTATTCAATCCGATAACCATATGTTTTAATCGCGCCAGTTTGGGAAAGGAAAGCATAGTCCATTGGGGTTATATTTTCTCTTCATCTCACTAACTAATAAAATAACAAAGAAAATCCAATATGGACGGAGGTATGAAAAGTTTCACTGATGTAAGAAACTAAGAAACGACAGACCAACAAAAAGAACGAATGTTTCGATTGCTTGTGCTACTGAGTTCAGTTGTACACGCAAGAAATGTTCTGCCATTGAGTGTATTTCTTTTCAGCGAATGCTAAAAGACTTTTAATATTATGCAGTTCATTCATTTTTTCTTGTGTGTGTGTGTGTGTGTGTGTGTGTGTGTGTGTGTGTGTGTGTGTGTGTGTGTGTGTGTGTGTGCGTTACTTAAGCAGAAACTTTCGGTTCTGAACCAACAACAAAGACGTTTTAATTTTAGTCACATGGTCGTAAAGTTTAACGAATAGCTCCTCGTTAGCAGTTTTGTTCCATATCTATAATCAAAACTACTAACCTTGAAATAGCCTAGTGCAACCTTATGTACTCTAAATAACCATCAACAAATCTATAAGAAAGGGCGACTTATTCCTTGAAACATCTATGATGACTACATGAATAGAGACTGTAACTTCAACATGTAGTAAAGCCGTATTGAAATATATAATATAAACACAGAAATTCAGATTCTAATGAAGGAGTATTAGTAGCTGAGTCCTACTTGCATGGATGAAAAAGAAATAAGTGAGAGGTAAACTGAATGTATTATGATACGTAACTTAATACCACATGATCTTTTGCCCCACGTTTTAATGTTTCTAGAATACCAAAGTCCTGCTAAGTTAAGATATGAAAAGTTAGTGAGTCTTGTGGAAATAAGGATAGTTACGAGATTTAATTGCTCAATACAGACACGCTATCGAGTCGGGTGCGTCAATGTTTTAGTGATCATTTGTATGAATTTAGAAAAAGACGCACACCACAACGGAGAAACGCTGTATTTGAAAATGAATTAGTACAAATATTATTGAGAACCTTTTTATCACACGTACTCAATGAATCCACCGTTAACATCATTGGTTGTTTCAATACGGCGTTGAAAGCATCGATATGCCTGAATCGGACGAACTGTATCAATTTTGGACATATGGTGGACTTGAGAGATTGTATGGTTGACTGACCTCTCTTTCGTTGGACCCCATGCGTATTAGTCGAGTGGATTGAAGTTAGGTGAGTTCATACGTCGAAGAGGACATGATCATGGAGATTTGCATGCATTACGCTTGGGTTGTCCGAGCATTATGAAACGGTAGTGTCTGATTGGAAGATGTATAATCTCCCGTTGTATACTCTGACTATCCAGAGCCTCACAACTTTCTTCAACACCTCTGTGTAGACAGTGCCATTGACTCTTGGGCCCTGTGAAAATAAATGCTGAGGCACGATACCTCCCTCATTACTGAAGACTCTCAGTTGCTGGGAACTTTGTATCCATGACCGAAGGAACCTCATTCGCGTTTCTGTGTAACCATCTATCCTTCTTTCGGTTTATCTTTTGCTCTAGATCGAACTTTTTTCTCATAGGAGCAAGACCATGGCATTCCAGCCACATGGTGATTTGACTTGTTTCGCAAACGCATTGCACACATCGAACGCTTCTCTCTTGTCACATCCCGTCGTATCACATACGATTTGCACCGGATGTCTTCATGCACAACTTTTCTGATTGTGCATTCTGAAACCATGAGGTACATTGTAATGTCTCTGATTGACTTACCGGGCTTTTTATCGATTATTTTGTTAGCTTTTTGTACACACTTATGTGTTCTGATGGTATTAGGTCCCTGAGCATTTGCATTTAGCTGCTGCTGCTGTATCGCCGCCGCCGACAGCTTCCAACTCGTTTCGAACTTTGACAACAAAGATCGGGCAGCTTTGAAGAAGCGTGCTATATCAGTGTCACTGTGCAACGCGTTTAGGAAAACAATTACAGTGTGCTTTTCATTTGTTGAATCCGCCTGATGTCTGACATTATTTATCTAAAATGTAAGATGAAATAAATAATTCAGAAGGAAGTTTGAGCTCCTGAATGAGGTGTCCTCAAAAAAACTGATGCACCCTGTATATGCTGAGGTTCGGATGACGAAATTTGCTATGAAACATATTCACTCTACTCACTCGGCAGAGGCGCAGGTTTGGCTGCGTGGTTAAGAAACCTGTTTTGCAACTGTGTGGTTCTGTGTTCAGCCCCACTGCGATGCACCTTGAGCAAATGTCTTCTACTACAGGCCAGGGCCAACCAATGCCTCGTGAGTAACTTTGGTAGGCGGAAATTGTGTGGAAGCTCATCATTCATATATATGTGTGTGTGTGTGTGTGTGTGTGTGGGGTGGGGGGTGTACAGCACATAAAAACGCACACAAACATATACAAGGATGTGTGCATTTTTGCGCCTGGGCAAACGCCACTCCGCTTGACACCCGGTGTTGATTTGTTTATGTCCTCGTGACATAGCGGTGAAGCAAACGAAACTGATGCATCAAATACTAGACTTAAAATTGTGTACTAGAGTCCATCTGTTGGACTAAAATATTTCAATGGGTTGCCGCAAAACGGCCGGAGTTCAATGACTGAAACAAGTGACGTATTTAATATATGAAAGTTCTATGTTCAATTAAATATTTGATTGTGAAGTGAATATTACAATTACAGTTAACCACATTCACTAAGACATTAACAACAGGCAGTTTGTAAAAGAATTGAAAGCGCAAGAGTTAAAACGAGTGTATTGTCTAAGAGTTTGTATTGTACGTTTGTCTTTTATGTAATCGAAAACAAACACTAAACATATGCTTCTAAAGGAAATAAAAAACGAAAATAGAATATATTTTGAAATAATTCGAATACATTTCATCTAATTATACATAGCTATATGCCGTTATATATTTTATGCAGTTATGTCTCAAAGGAGTTTTTTAAGCAAACACATTAGAAATTCCGGAGATTTATGTATGTGTGTGTGTTTGTGTGTGTGTGTGTTTGTGTGTGTGTGTGTTTGTGTGTGTGTGTTTGTGTGTGTGTGTGTTTGTGTGTGTGTGTGCAGGTGCACGCGCATATATCTATGTATTTTATGTATATACATGCACATATATATATGTATTATATATATATATATATATATATATATATATATATATATATATATATATATATGTATGCACATATAAGTATATTTTACATATATATGTGTGTGTGTGTGTGTGTGTGTATGTGTATGGCAGTGGAATGGGTGTGTGGGGGATATATGTATGTAAGTATGTATATGTGTGTGTACATGCAACGATGTACATGTGTATGCGTGACTCAGTGGGTGTCTCTATACACACTCACGTCACATTCATGACTACGTACATACATTCATATATATATATATATATATATATATATATATATA
>NC_068990.1:3849360-3850285 GCF_001194135.2 Octopus bimaculoides
TATGTATGTATGTATGTGTGTATGTATGTATGTGTGTATGTATGTATCATAGATTTAAGAAAATACATTATCATCATAATTTCACGCTTAGAACTTTAGATGTAAGAAGAATGAAAACAAATTAGCCGCACATATGTAATATTTGAAAAGTGTTATATCTCTTGTTGAATAACTTTTCTTAGATTGAGCACCGACATAAATGCAATCAAATATTTTTATGTATCATGTGTAACTCTAGAAATGTTATGTACCCCGAAACAACAGAAACAAAATATTTAATAGCCATAGAGAATTCATTGTTTATAACCTCGTAAACGAACGTAGGCACTTTAAAAAAATCATAAAGGTATCTTAATAGAACTATCGTGAAAATCCGTTATAACACGGCATTTCCTTTTAATTTCCTCTATTTTTTTTTTCTTCAAATATTACTTTGTACCTAATTATTATGAGCTCTCAAATACAGAAATCACTTGTGACTTTCCCAAATAAATTATTATAAAGTCATTCAATAAACCAGAATATATTCCTACCACAGAAATAATTCTTTCTGAAACAAACGTTATGGACTTAATATTGTTATTTAATAAATTTACACAGCAACCACTACAGATATATTAGTGCACTCCATATGTCTTAACAGAAACGGACATTTCCACCAGAGCACACACATACAAGCATACATTATATATATATATATGTATGTACGTATAGATACTCACTGAAGCACGCAAACACAAGTACATATATATGCACGTACACACGCACTTACATATATACACCTCCACACAAACCTGCGACATTCCACCCCATACATGCACACACAGAAACACACACACACACACACACACACATTCACATATGTATGTATGCATGTATGTATGTATGTATGTGTGTATGTATGTATGTGTGTATGTATGTATCA
>NC_068990.1:3851107-3852916 GCF_001194135.2 Octopus bimaculoides
ATATATATATATATATATATATATATATATATACAATATATATATATATATACTGTCCAAGTCTAATGCGCTAAAATATGAACGTACCCACACAAATATTGATCACATAAACCCAATGACCGCAAGGACATATTAACTCACACACATATGTACACATACACATACAAACACACATACATGCAAACATACACAGCAGACGTTTCAATTGGCACGTAGAGGTAACCAATTGAAACCGCAATTCCTTCAGATGAACTCCTACAGAGTCTACGCTAATGTGGCAGATAATGAGATACTATGAGAACACGAATCCTGCAATTCAAATAGTAAAAAACAAAAATTATAAAAACAACAATTTGCCTCCATTCCTTTTTTCGGAAGCAAAGACGGTTTTGTTTATTGTTTTCGTTGGTGATAGAAACACTAAATCAGATTTTCCGGCAATAAAAATAAAGAATTACTTCTGCACTTATTTTCGAGGTGAAACAAGATTTGCAAAACACGACTCGAAATAATGATTTTTGTTTGTGATGTACTAACGAAATAATATATCTAATTGTAGTTATTCTTAGCTCAATATGTTTCCACCTTAGAATCATTTCAATAAAATTAGATTAAATTGAATGGAATGGAATCTATCAGCCAGCTTGGATTTCTTTCGGAATTAGAAACGCGCAAAATAATCAATAAATGTTTCGATAGTCTCAACATCAGACCACAATACTATGTAAAGCGGTCAGTCACAATTCTTGCACAAAACATGATTGAAAACAATGCATTTACTACGCTCCAGCTTCATTAACTCTTGCTGCTATGTAATCGTTACTCTCCATCATATTCTTGCTATAAGCACAAGGCCTGAAATTTTGAAAAGGTGATTAGTAGATTAAATTGACCTAATTATCAACTAGTATTTATTTTAACGACTCCGAAAGGATGAAAAGTAAAGTTCACACTGGAAGAATTTGAACTCAGAACTTAAAGCTTTGAAAGAATTTCCCTAAGCATTTTGTCGAAGTCTGTAATGATTCTGTCAATAACGCCTTCTAATCGACGTATGAATCCCAACTGAAGGCAATGTCTCTAAAAGAAACGGAGAAACTCTCATAATACAAAGGTTTGGATATAGAGATGACCCGAATGTGGAATCTAAAAACAGAAGCAATCCTTATAATACTAGGTGCGTTAGGTATGATTTTTAAAAAAACATATAGACGAATACATAAGCAAAACACTAGGATTTACGAATATAGGTAACATAGAGAAAATAGCACTACTAGGCACCGTACACATCCAACATAAGGCATTTTCAATACAGCGAAAATAACATCAAAACAAACCACAGCGCGTAACCAAGGCATACACGGCTACGCTCGGTAGTGGCGAAAGCACGCGATACAAATAAAATTACTGAATAATAATGATGATGATAATGATGATAATGATGATAATAATAATAATAATGATAATAATAATAATAATGATAATAATAATAATGATAATAATAATAATAATAATAATAATAATAATAATAATAATAATAATAATAATAATAATAATAATATCTATCCATATCCTACGTAAAATACTGTCTATGTGATCTCAAATTTTAAAGCAAACACATAATTTTCTTATGGTTTCTTAAACAGTCACTTGAACAAAACTGTACAAATCCAAATATATGGTAACCTAGGCATAACACCTACATGAACTTCTAACTTGTTGTCTCTTGAGGTCTCTGGGTGAGACTTGGATCCAACTTGTACAAATGCAAAACAAAAGTCAAACATAAAACAATAATAATAATAATAT
>NC_068990.1:3853049-3853913 GCF_001194135.2 Octopus bimaculoides
GGATAAATAGTTTATTTCTGGCGTCACATTCTATATTTTACTCGACTCAATTGACAATTCTTACACATTCATTAATTACGATTTTTCATCTTTATTTCTAAACCACGCAGTTCGCTCCTAAGTGCTAATCACATAGATAGATAGATAGATAGATAGATAGATAGATAGATAGATAGATAGATAGATAGATAGATAGATAGATAGATATGTGTATGTATGTTTGTATGTATGTTTGTATGTATGCATGTATGTATGTTTGTATGTATCAAGTAAACACACTATAAACACGAATTCATGCTGCCCACGGAATGTCATAATCCAGATCATCAAGCTAGCCTCTGCACCAAAGCGACCACTGAGTCTCTGCTTCTCTCTCTCTCTCTCTCTCTCTCTCTCTCTCTCTCTCTCTCTCTCTCTCTCTCTCTCTCTCTCTCTCTCTCTCTCTCTCTCTCTCTCTCTCTCTCTCCTTCTATGTATCTATCTATCTATCTATCTATCTATCTATCTACTTAGCTAGCTATCACTCTATCGATCTATCAATCCATAAGTAAACAAAAGTTAAGGCATGGAGTAGATAAGAACTACTCCATTCTTTAACTCTTGTATCCTTATTCGCATACCCGGCAACCCTGGAGCTTTTTTCGCTTTATCGTACTCTGATACGAAACAATCCACAACCTTCCATCTCAATCAACCACTATTCTCCTTGAAAGCTGTTTCTTTTTTATTTACTACGGATTGCTTTAAGCTAACTTTCGTTCTACACCTCGATCCTTGGATCTTGGCTGTGTGGTAAGTAGCTTGCTTCGCAACCACATGGTTCTGGGTTCAGTCCCACTGTGTGGCACCTTGGGTAACTGTCTT
>NC_068990.1:3853923-3859042 GCF_001194135.2 Octopus bimaculoides
ATATATATATATATATATATATATATATATATATATATATATACCGCTTTCTTTGTCTCCTCTACTTTTTTTCGGCATATGTCTATGTGCGCGCATGTTTGCGCTTATGTAATCATATATACTTTACGAAATGACTATAAGCCCTAAGTCGCTACGTAATGTGTTAAATAGACAGCAGAGTATGCTCTTCGCTTTGAACGTTTATAAGGACTAAAAATTGTCCATTGTCCGCAGTTATCATAGTATCTACCAGAATCAGACACACTCCGCTGCATGTTTCTCTTGTCTGAACAGGTGAACCGTGTGCCATGCGTCAGGTTTCGAAGTGATCGCAGAGCAACGTGCGATTAAGTGTATTGCTCAAGAACACAACACAACAGACAACTCCATCCGGTCTACGAATTAAAATCACGATCTAGCGAGCAACACACTAACTACTAGGCCATGAGTCCTCAATACATATATATATACATCTGTGTGTGTGTGTGTGTGTGTGTGTGTGTGTGTGTGTGTGTGTGTGTGTGTGTGTGTGTGTGTGTGTGTGTGTGTGTGTGTGTGTGTGTGTGTGTGTGTATGTGTGTGTGTGTGTGTGTGTGTGTTGCAAATTATATTTGTAAATATACTACTGCGTTTGTGTGTATTGTTATCCATATATTTAATCTTTTGTAAATGTAGCTGAATGAGCATCTATCGTATGTGCGGATGTGGGGGCGTTCGCTACTTTGGAGAAATACTTTCTCGTTTATGTCCTTTCTTGTATTTGCATTTATTTGCTTCAACAACTCCCATTAATCATTCTTATCTATTTTGTCCTTTCATTCTTTGAAGAAGATGTTACTATGGCTCATGCAGATTAAGAAATGATGAAAAAAGTTTTCTGTCTCCGGATTGGTTTGTTTATTGTCAAAGTGTACGAGGAAGTGATTGACTTAATAATAATGAAACTAGCTTACAGTTAGTTATCCATGATTCTCTTGTGCTTCTAGCTGTATGTAATGCTGTTAACGACTTGTACCACTAAAATAGTGACCGTGTGTGTGTATATATATATATATATATATATATATATATATATATACATACATACATACATGCATACATATACATGTATAGGTGTGTTTGTGCGCGCGCGCGTGTGCGTGCGTGAAAGAGCGTGGCTTTTTGGTTAGGATATTCGTCTGACGACCTTACATTTGCAAGTTCGATACTCGGCAACGCGTTTGGTCCTTGGGCATGTCACTTTATTTCACGTTGCTCCAGTCCACTCACCTGGCAAATATGATTAGTGCTTGTGTTTCAAAAGGGTCATCCTTGTCACGCACACGCAATATCCCAATATCCCTGAGAACTACTACTCGTATCTGTGGAGTGCTCAACCATTTGCAAGTTTATTTCACGAGCCGGCTGATATGTTGATCGGGTCAACTGTAAAACCCGTCGTCTTAACCGATGAAGTGTAAATTTATATGTATCGATCATGGATTTATGTCAGGAACATCATATCTAACTAGAGTTAATTGGATTTCTTCTCCCTTTCTAGACATAATTAACCATTACAGCTATCATTGATGGGGAACACTCCTCCACAATTACATGTTTAATCTATCTCTCACCGATAATAAAATATTCTGCATATGGAATCTTCACTCAGCACGATGTTCCAATAGCTTCGATATCCTAGAAACAGCTGTCGGAGACCATCACTACCTGTTTTTATATAGCGAAATTAAATTAAATATCCTTGTCAAGTCTTGCCCAGATTTTTGCTTTTCCTTTCTATTTTAAACCTATATATATATATATATATATATATATATATAAAAGTATATAATTATAGAAATATAACTATAATTAAGGACGCTGGAGGGACAACGCCAGTAAGCTAGAAGTAGATGTCAAATGTAGCACTAGTCATTAACGGGGCGATACCTCTGTTTTGCGGTTTAAGTAAAGGAACTGTTTTTCTTGGTACCAACTTTACGATTAAAGTATAAAGATTGCATATATAAACACACACACATAAACACACACACATAAACACACGTATGTGTATGCGCGTATGTGTAATCATGTGTGCGCGCGTGCAAGTTCGCGAGTGTGTATGCATATATATATATATATTACACGCACACAGGTATACACATGCATGTACATGTGCATAGACACACACATACACACATATGTATGTATAGTTAGATAAAACGACTAATTACCAGGTGAAAATATTGTTGATAATGTCATCTAATGATAGTGGTATTTCGTCTATTCAATATGACAAGATAAAAGGACCACTAACTTAGCCTAGTCGGAATAAAACAATAAAAGCCTAACAAGATAGTAAGATTGGCATTGCAACGTCACTCCCACTATTCAAACTCTGGGCAGTGACACTCAGTTTCCTCTCTCTTTTTCTGTTTCTACTATACTATAATATAACTTCTACTTCTCGGAGCTGTACCGCCATTACCAAGGCTTTCTCTACCTACTGGTCTTTCATTCTGTTTACCACCCTCGCTGTGTTTGATACCTTCTTAGGTCCCACACTGATTACTATGGTTAGTTCTTTTCTCCTAGAACGACGGCAATCTGGAATCCCTTCCCGGCTCATTATTTTCCCTCGGCTATTGACTTAGAAACGTTCAAGAGAAATGTTAGTGGTATCCGTCTCACAGGCGTAGGAGGGCCTGCAAAGATCATGGGTACTGTTGTCTGTACTCATTTAAAAAAAGACAACAAAACAAAAAACTGGCCATTTAATGAGTACATCTACATGGAAATTTTAATTTTTTGCTTTTGATTTAATCATCACTATAAAGCTTCGATGGTAAAAGTTCCCAAATGAAGTGCCGCAACACACTTAATTGTTACAGCTGTCTTAGACTGTAGTTAAGTTTGAAGTGAGGTTTTAAATGCAAGATAAATGTAACTAGTATTAATGAGACTTAAAGTTTTGCTTAATTAGGTGAGACTAGTATTAGGCTTTGCCGTGTAAAACAGTAGCAGTCCCAGGTGGAGAATTGACAGCGGACGATATTCCTTGCAGAATATTCTGTATCAACAATTTGTGTTCTGAGTGTGCTGTCTGCGACAACACAGCTCCTAAACTGTATAAGCCTTTAAAAAAAGATATTTTTCCTTTGGTCAACAATGATGCGATGGATGTCTTGGTAACTGCTAGTCTCACAGAAAATATTTTGCCCAGGCCGGCACATGCAGCTCCAGACATATGGTGAACCCTGACTGACAGAATTTCTTACTTCAGTATTCTTGCAATTAGGGTGTTACTTACCTCAAGCTTTGGGAGATAGAGAGACAATATCACAAAACCTGTTGAAACCACTGTTCTAAGATATGCAAAATTCGTGTCCGAATGAAATAGGATTTTTAGATAAATTTTAAAAAATGGAAGTTTCCTGTTTTGTCAATAATATGTCTCTGAAGTGAATTCATACTATAGGAAGAAAATCTTTTAAGGTAAAACATTAATTCAGAAGCAACACAATATTCTTGAAAACAATTTTCGTGTATTTATAATGACGCATCTTTCATTGCCACAATACTGTGTTCGTTGGTCTGTTCGACAACCCCGACCACTCCGATCACCACGACCAGCAGCAGCAGCAACACCAGAGCCACCACCACCAGCAACAGCAACTACAACAACAGTTGTCTTCAAACATTTTTCCGAAGTTGACTCTGATCATATTAAAAGTTGTAATCAAAGATGACCAGCCCGGCCCATCGCCTCATTTTAGACACCCAATGTGTCATTTCGGCTTTATAAAGGCAAAATAACAGCAAGATTGGAAACTTTTGCTATTTTTTAGACATAAGCAAAAGTTACACGATAGAATGATATACAAAACATTCCCCGGTTTAAAAAAAATGCTCGCGCCCTAAAACGAACGACAAAAACAATTTTCAAATTTTAGTACAACGTCAGGAAGATCAGGGCGAATGGGTAACTCGATTGCATCGACCCTTGTGAAAAGGAGGCCAGTCGAGGAAATCGACTCCAGTACGCAACTTGTACTTAATTTATCGACCCTGAAAGGATGAAAGGCAAAGTTGACCTCGGCGGAATTTGAACTCAGAACGTTGAGAAAAACGAAACACTTTGTACTCTAGGCAGCAGGCCTGAAACTCTTAGGGACGGGGCTAGTCGATTAGATCGATTCTGGTATGCAACTGGTACTTAATTTCTCGACCCCGAAAGGATGAAAGGCAAAGTCGACCTTGGCGGAATTTAAACTCAGAACGTAAAGACAGACGAAATACCGCAAAGCATTTCACCCGGCGTGCTTACGTTTCTCATTTCCTTATTGCCCACAAGGGGCTAAACATAGAGGGGACAAACAAGGACAGACAAAGGGATTAAGTCGATTACATCGGCCCCAGTGCGCAACTGCTACTTACTTCATCGACCCCAAAACGATGAAAGGCAAAGTCGACCTCGGCGGAATTTAAACTCAGAACGTAACGGCAGACGAAATACTGCGAAGTATTTCGTCCGGCGTGTTAACGTTTCTGCCAGCTCACCGTCTTAAAGGAGCAGCTAAATTAAGTGATAATTTCAGAAAGGAATTTACATGTGATAACATTGAAATTAATATAATTAAGAAAATGAATAAATCAACATATAAATAATTAGACAGGTAAATTAAACGAACAGATAATAAATACGTAAATAAATAAAAAGTATCACCGTCTCGATTATTAGTACCACCTCGGCACAAAATGATTAATTAGGAAAGACAAACGTGATCCTGTAGGCCGTCAGAACATTCGTGCCCGCGCGGTGTGTAATGGAGGGCGTTGGAGATAATGGGGAGGAGGGAGATGACGACGATGAAGGAGACAAAGGAGACAAAAGATGATGAAATGGAAGAGTAACGAGTGGTGGTAGTAGTAGTAGTAGTAGTAGTAGTAGTAGTAGTAGTAGTAGTAGTAGTAGTAGTAGTAGTAGTAGTAGTGGTGGTGGTGGTGGCGATGGTGGTGGTGGTGGTGGTGGTAGAAGTAGAAGAAGAAGAAGAAGAAGAAGAAGAAGAAGAAGAAGAAGATGGTAATGAAGATGATGGTGATGATGAGGAAGATGGGAAGAGGGGAAGGGGAGCGGGGA
>NC_068990.1:3861523-3863316 GCF_001194135.2 Octopus bimaculoides
GAGGAAGAGGAGGAGGAGGAGGAGGAGGGCGATGGCGATGATGATGATGATAATGATGACGACGACGACGACGACGACGATGATGGTGATGATAACGAACACAACAGTGATGTGGATGATAATAAATTAAATTATATGGCTTGCTACAATAAATTTGATTTATTTCAGACGAAATAGATTAATCAAATCAATTCTATTTTTCGGTAACTATTGGTCTGTGTATGCATGCACGCATGCATGTGTGTGTGCGTGAATGTGTGTGTGCGTGTGCTTGTGTGTATGTGTGGGTGTGAGCATATCATCCTTCGTGCAGACATTCTTTCTGCAGGTATACGCACATATGCATAGATATACGTGCATTGCATGAATTGCTTGGTATACCTCTGTTAGTGCGTGTGTACATATACATGTATACACACATGTATGCGTGTGTGTGTGTGTGTGTGTGTGTGTGTGTGTACTGTATGTATAGGAAAACTATGCGTAAATGTATTATCCCTGTAGTTATTTTGTGAATGCAACGTTAACAATATTTCGCGTTTGTTTATACCCATGTTTACACGTAGATCCACCTACGCACCTGCGTACATTCATATACACATATATATATTCAGGCATACTTACATATATTCCAAAAGTTAAGTCTATTTTATGAACTCAGTCACACGTATAGATGTACAAACATATGTATATACATACATATACAAGTATATACAAATATGTGTATATGTACATATATGTAAGTAAAAATTCACAGATTCAGACACAAAGATCTACATGCACGCATTCATACATGTTTTCATACATGCACGCATACTTAAAACCGTTCATAAATTCATGCATACATGCGTACATGGCAACCCATTTGCTGTCTACATTCATTGAGCAATAAACCGGCTCTCTGTCCATCGGCAAGAAATTTGATAACTACAATAAATACAAACAAAACATTTATATACATTCAGACACTCGTCGAGGCCTATATGAATGCAGAGACACAGCAAATCAACTTGATTAAAGATACACGAATTATTTCTATTAATATTATTACCAACAAAAGTACCACCTTCCCGCGGCGGTTTTCTGCTGGTTTATATCGGTATGTAAACTTGGAAATCAATGGTAATCTGATAGTGCATGGTCACGGCTGTATGGTGCCTGTGACATCACTTCGCAACCAAGCTCCAATAATCTTTCACGAGTTAGTAAAGACGTGTGTTGTCTAGTGTTGTCTTGGTGGAACACGATTCCTTTACGATTTGCCAATTCTGGCCGCTTTTTCGTTGATTGCTTCCACCAGTTTCATTAGTTGTTCACCCATTTTAGATAGACTTGTAACTGGTGACAGAAAATGGATCTGTTATCGAAATGTTAAACGTCGTAAACAATGGCTTGATAAAAAGGAAAAAGCTCAACCACAACCGAGAAGGGACTTTCATGGGGAAAAGGTTCTTCTCTCTATCTGGTGGGATTGCAAAGGAGTAATTCACTTTGAATTGATTCCACCTAATGCAACAATCAATGCTTAAGTCTACTCTCAGCAATTAGAGCGTTTGAACCAAGCTTTGAAGAAAAAAAGACCCGCTTTAGTGAATTGAAAAGGAGTGATGTTTCATCAGGACAATGTGCGACCCCACACTGCAAAGATCATATCACAGAAGATCACAGAGCTTGGTTAGGAAAAAATTCCTCATCCACCTTATTCTCCCAACCTTGCTCCTTCAGACTACCATTTGTTTCGTAGTTTACAGAATCATTGGGGGGACATGTGCCAGGACGAGGTCGAAACTGAC
>NC_068990.1:3863558-3873522 GCF_001194135.2 Octopus bimaculoides
TATGTAGATCGATTGAAACACATTTATAAGGTAGGTGTGCTGCATTATTTCACTGGATTTGAACATGTAAAAGAAGGAGCAACTACGTCAACATCGATATCGATTAGAATAATAGTATCAGTACCAACGTCAAAAATAACTCCGTAGACACTTTCTTGGAAGAAAGAGAAAGCATTTTTTTTTATAATAACAGAAATCTGTTACTTTGTGTTTCTTTATGGTATTCTATAAGAACTTGTTCTCTTCTCTGAAAAGAACTCTTTGTTTTTATTCTGTTAAAGTTAACATATCACTTCCTGAATATATCAACCTTTATATACCCTTACTAAACAAATATAAGCGACATAAGACGCACAGAACAATAGCTTCGTCCCTTCTCATGTAAATGGAAGAAATGACATGATATAAAATTAAAACACACGAGACTTCACAAATACATGAACGTAAAATGCTTTGAAAAACGCACTATTGACTTGGGAAGCTGAGCAACAGACAAAACAGGCTCCGGTCAGTAAAATATGATTTTTTTTTAAAAGTATAATATGATTGTTTTCTTCTGCTGCATAATCACTTTGATCTACAAGTAACAAATATTTAATAAAATATCTTTATACGACGTGTGGTTTTTATCGATATGTGAGTTTTTTCTCTCTTTTATTTTATTTTATATTTTATTTTGTTGGGGTTTTTTCTCTTTGTGGTGACTATGTAAACTAACTTGGTGAAAACATGCTCTAATACGTTTTTAGTACAACTGTTATGTGAGTTCTTTTGTGATGTGAAAATATATCTTTGCATTTTTGTTTTCGTATATTATTATCACAAAAATATTTAACTCTTATGTTGAATCATGAAACTTGTTATATTCCAAGTTTTATTTTGAGTAAAACTTGACAGATATTATTTTTAGTATTTGTCAAAAATTTCGAGGATTTTCAACATTTGGTATTATTTTTCATACGTAGACACTCACACACGCGAGCGCGCATGCACGTATACATACATACATACATACATACATACATACATACATGCATGCATACATGCGTGTATATGTATGTATATATATATATATATATATAAATAATATATTTATATGCATATTTGGGTATAGGACGTCACCAACAGTAAACAACATGAAATTCGAAAACAAATGAGTTAAGTACGCAAATAACGAGAGAAAAAAAGGACAAGTAATACGAAGAACAACCCTTCATCAGTTGTTGGCTGTCTATCTACTCACCATTTCGAGCAATCAGTGACAATATGAGTCTTCGAAGATAGTTGTTCCCATAAATACCAAAATAAAATTTGGGATTTATGAAGGGTCAAAGTTAGGAACAAAAACAGGATAGTAGAGACATCTAGGGAAACCGAATGAAAACATAATATATAAATAATATATATGTGTGTGCATATAGGGTACATCACATTTCCTACACACTGATTGGTCAGAATACAGTTTGCAAAACTTAACACTCTGGAGTCTATACAAATGTGTTTAAGGCACACATTTTGGCCATCTCACTGCAGTTGTAAATTGTAAAACATAACTGTCACCACTGCTGCTGTATCAACTAGTTCGATCAGAATGGACATTTAATATTCTAACATTTCATTATATTATATTATATAATATTATTGTATTATTATATTATTACAAGATTGTAAATAAAACGGGGAAATTAGAAAAAGTTGGAATTTTTTGAATAATAATATATATATATATATCAAAAGTAAGTCCAGGTATTAGTGCATTATGGCCCATTCAAGCAGCACCATTTAATCGTTCAATACAAGCATCACACCAATTTGAAAGAAACCGTTCTCCTCGGAAGCATAAGACCATGTAGGTTTTCAACATGCCGGATAGCCTATTGTAATTTTTTAGCAAATTTTTTTTTCAGAACTAGCGAATAAAATAATTACAATTCTTACTGCTATTATTGTAGCAGAATAGACTTAGGGAGAAAATACTTAAAGCCTACTATAATTTAGAGTGGCAGAAGAAAATAACAATGGTGCTCACCACTACCCTTTTTGATCCCCCATTGTTATTTTCTTCTGCCACTCTAAATTGTAGTAGGATTTAAGTATTTTCTCCCTAAGTTCATTCTGCTACAATAATAGCAGTAAGCATTGTAATTCTTTTATTCTCTAGTTCTGATGAAAAACTTGCTAAAAATTATAATAGGGTATCCTGTATATTGAAAATCTATATGGTCTTATGCTTCCGAGGAGAGCGGTTTGTTTCAAATCGGTGTAGTGCTTGCATAGATCGATTAAATAGAGCCGGTTGAAATACACTAATACCCGGACATCTTTGTTACTTATTTGCTTTATATTCACCTAACTTCGAGCTGAGCTCAACTTAAGTACCTAATTCAACTGAATCTTAATTATTTATACGCACGCACGCACACACATGCACACACACACACACACACACACACACACACACACACACACACACACATTGCACTTATTGCAGTGGTCTTTCAGTTGTTCTAATCCCACAAATGAACTCTGACGGCTGGACCTTCAACCAAGCCTTCCGCAGTACCTTTAAGAGCAAGAACTTTTCAGCACACTTTCGTATATATAAATGTACAAGTAATTTTTATTTGCCTGTCGTGGTACTTAAATGAGAATGAGATGTAAGGGAACAATGTTTTTGAGATTCCGGTTCGAATGACATGAGTGTTTTTGTTTCACTTTTGACACGTAATACTTAAATAGTGGAGGAGATATGACGTTGCTGTGGGCCGGAAGTATGCAAGAAGTTAAATTTTTTTTTTACTAAAACACAACCGAGACCCTAAGTAAAGCATGTGTAAAATTTGAATGAAATCCATTGCGTAGTTCTGGAGTTTTAGGGATTCACACAGACACACACACACACAGACATACATTCTCAATTTTATATATATATATAGAATATTTGACGCACGTATTGTTTGATCAATATCACCGACTTCATCTAATTCCTCTAATTTTATTTCGTTTCAGTTTCTGCATTCAATTTAAGTCCATCTGAGAGAGAACGATCAATTCGACAGAACATTCCAGGTCGAGACTATTCTGAATTATCTCGTCCATCAGAATTAGTTGAAGTTGATGTCGATGTACTTCTCTATATGGTAAATGAATTGGTAAGTTACATTTGTCTTGCGCTTTATTTTTGTGAAGTTTTCTTTATGTTGTGTATCATTTAAAAAAAGATGCACGTGGTAGAAATGATGAAGCAACAGATTTAGGCGGATTACTAGTAGAATTTACATTGCATTAAATAGAATACCTCGGCGACGAGCTGGCAGACAAGGCGACGAGCTGGCAGAATCGTTAACACGCCGGGCGAAATGCTTAATGGTATTTCGTCTGCCGCTACGTTCTGAGTTCAAATTCCGCCGAGGTCGACTTTGCCTTTCATCCTTTCAGGGTCGATTAAATAAGTACCAGTTACGCACTGGCGTCGATATAATCGACATAATCCGTGTGTCTGTCCTTGTTTGTCCCCTCTGTGTGTAGCCCCTTGTAGGCAGTATAAAGAAATAAGAATACCTCGGGTGTTTTTGCCATTCTCAATACCCTGAGTTCAAATCCCGTCGAGGTCATATCTACTTCGAATTCTCTCAGGATCAACATAGAAGAACCAATGTGATGGTTGAGCCGAGATGTAAGAATGTCGAACTGAATGCCTTGAGGTATTCGTTCCGATTTATTGAGCATTGTTTCAAATCCTGCCAAGGTCGAATTTGCCCTTCAGCCTTTCAGTATCGATCTAAAAACACGTACTAATTCAAGGCAGTGAAGTAGCGGGACTGAATACCTTGTGGTATTTGTTCCAACTCTGTAATCTGAGTTCAAATTTCGTCAAGGCCCAATTTAGAACCAACAACACACATCTTGGGTGACATTAGCAGAGTCCACTCTGCCACAAACATTCGGGATATGTCTCCAGTTCAAGATTAGCTTCGTCTGCCACTTTTGTCAATCTTTGAGACCATGTAAAGGACCACGATCACTCCCTTTTTTTCTGAGAAAACGATTAGAAAATACGTCTCAAAATGTATTCACAACATTTTACGTTCTGATTTCGAATCAGATCGGAGTAAACTTTGTATTTCATCCTTCCTAGATCAACAAAATAAACACCAGTTTAGTGAAGAAGCCGATTTAATTAGCTGTTGCAACTCCCGCCAAAAATATATTCCGATTGGATGTCAATACTAGACATTTTTACCATGAAAACCCCATTTTCTATTTTCCAATCCTCGAGTGAGTTGTTTCACATATTCGACATCTCTGTATATTTTAGACATCTATGTAAATTTGTTACAACGATATTTTTTGTTTTTCTAGTTGAATATATGTTTTCTAAAACATACATATAGCAAGTATAGCTGTATGATCCATCACTTTGCTTTGCTGCCATATGATAGTAGGTGGTATTTCACTGCGTGGAACTTAGGTTGCTCAGCTGGAATTTGGTGATGTGGGGAAGATATTGAGTGGTGCTGTGCATGTACATTGCTAAAGAAACTTGTGTCTGTTTGCTTCCGTATATATAACAATATAACTTAGCTATTCGATGAGGGATTTTGACAAAAGTTACCAGACCGGGATGATCGATGTAGCCAATGAAGCTTCTAGCAAATGCAACCAAACTGTACTTAATCGCAGTATACCATCTTCAAAAATGATGCGTTGGATAATTTGGTCCTCTATTCAACGCATTTAAGTAAAAGACGGGGTGGTTACGTTTGGAATGTCTTTGATCAAGTGTTTCTCGACCAAGGTTAACCTTAAACAAGTATTTAGTATTGGCTGATATGAACGACTGAAGTTCATGAAAGCGATGCCCCAACATGGTCGCAATTCACTGACTGATATCAATATAAGAGAAAAACAAAGAAAGTTATAAAACTTAAATGGACATGGTCCCACTAAACACTCAATATATTTACAGGAAACTGTTTCTAATTCTTGACGGAAAAGCGAAGAAACTTTCAGTCCGTTATTTTGAGTGAAAAACAGCCGATTGAAAAAAGGTTTCCCTTGTGCAGTAGAGAATTGGAAAACCCATGTCAATATCACTGATTACATATGAGATCATGGATACAGAAGCTAATATGCCATCGAACAACTGTTCTTTTTTTCTTCTTTTTTTTTTTTTATTTATTCGCACTTTTTGCGACCAAGACAATGACACATCTAATTATTCTCCTTTTGAAGAAAAGCTAATATCCCCTTCGTAAATCAACTTAATGAATTCTTCAAAAAATTTCCATATCGATTTATTTCTCCCTATGCAGTTCACTACTACCAGTTTCCTCGAATTCCAGGTTTTACCAGATTAGCTCGAATCTCCTCAATGTATATAATGCCACACGAGGCAACAGATCTGAAAGAGACCCCTCTCCATCTAGCTGTATATAAGTAGAGGAGGACAGAAACAAGTGTTGGTTGTAAGCAGTGTCAACATATACATTTTAAGCATCCTTAGATGACTGCATTGCTGAATGAAAGACAGAACCGACGAAGCCTCTACATGGTTGCTGAGCCAATGAGATAACCTTTACAAGGTGGTCGATCCAATGAGAGAACATCTATGTGAACATTCAACTAAGAAGGGAACCTTTACATGTTTGCTTTAATTGCTATAAACTTTCAAAAAATAGCAACCGAATTCCATTAATCTATACCTTATTGTCTCAGAAATGGCAGAACATATTTGACAGCGTAGTCTCCCAGTTATACAAAAGGTCAAGATAGTCGAGGACAGGAAGCCGTTGATCAAAGTTCTGTTTGATGAGAGCTTATCTGAGACTAAATAACAACAACAATCGTGCCAAGGATAGGCTCTCCTAAACTGACTAGTTTAGAACAGTGCCTATGATACTCTGAGGAATTCGGAAATGAGTTATACAAACAAATTCTTTCATCATTATAGGATTAATGCGGCTAATTGTGATAGTTGAAGTATCAAAGATTTGCCAACTTGTTAATCTCTAAGCTATTGGAATTTAATGGATGTTCCCGATTTGTTTATTACATAATAGCAAGATTTTATTTCGATATATTCTGACGATTCATAATGTTTCAAATATTTCCTGGATAGACAAAACATTTAGGCTTCTTAGTTTTCTTTCTATGTTTCATTTCATTTGTTTTGTTTGTTTTTTCTTTTTTTTTTTGCTCATTTGATTTTTGTTTTGTTTCGTTTTCAGAATTAATCAAATCGTAAGAAATATTTGAAAAATTAATTAAATTCAATATTTCTGCAACAGTTGATTAAACAGAAGTCATAACAATGCAAATATTAAGAATCAACTGTTTATCAAGATATTTTTCTAATTACAATAGACAGACAAATAAGCTGTGTATATTGTTGTTGTTATTACTGCTCTGCTGCTGTTGTAACTGTTGTTGTTTTTGTTAATGTTTTTGTTTTTGTTGTTATTGTTGTTCTTTAACCTCATTTCGAACAAATCATTCCCACTTTGACAGGTCCGTCATTTTAGGGATATTTAGGTCATTTAAAGGAATTAATCAGAGGAAGAATGACTACCCGTGGCCTTTTTCAGGGTCTTTTTTGACTTATGATAAGGGAAGGAGGATTTCCCTAGTGGCGGCTGTGGAGATGTTTCAAAGACGTTACAGGTTGCATCTACTTTCGTACGTAGCATGCAGGGTAACAATATTTGATGTGTCCTCTCCTTTCCCATGACGGTAGGAAGTGATTTCAGAAAGATTCGATTCCCCTTTCTAATAAATCGATTGATTATATAGATGCAAATTTGTTGAACCATGTCAATTCCGTTGTTTATGTTGTTGTTGTTAATGTTATTGTTGTCGTTGTCGTTGACGATGATGATGTTTAGTGAAATCGGCTCTGATCAAAGGGCTTCGATGAGCATAGTTATTATATCAAGATTACATTATCTAATTATACCCTTTTGTTTCTCAAAACTGTAGGGAGTAGCTGCTATTTCTATCATGTCCAGTGACAACATAAGGACACCTTCACTCGCTAGACGGATAAGATGTGTTTGTTGTTCTCTTTGTATATCAACTCTAAACGAGCGCACCAATGATCAAATACATTTTAGTCGTAACTATCCCGTATTTTCCCTATACAGAAAGAGAGGAGGCCTACATTATTCCATATGTCCTTTGGTTATTTTCTAAATGGACGTGAGATTTGTTTACTTTTCTCGCAGATCGAACTGTCATCTGTTTGTTTGTTGATTCGCCGGACAAGATGCCTAGATGGTAGCATTTTTTTTTTAATTTTCAATTTAATAGAATTAATAAAAATATAAAACCCTCTGTAGAAACAATAGAGTCTTTGAAGTGTTGCTTTCCAAGGCATAGTTTCTCCTTTCTATGCGAGAATCTCAGATCCCTACTGAGGTCATAGTTTCGATCTATCCTTTTGGGAGATGCTGTTGTTGCTTTTGCTACTGCTACTGATGCGCTTGTTGTTGTTGTTGTTGTTGTTGTTGTTGTTGTTGTAGATCATCCTTGGTCGAGCAGATCTATGATCTTTGAGATCAAGTAAAGAAAGAAATAAAAACACGGGAATGCAGTGGCTACCGAGGCTTTAGCAAAATTAGACCCTGTTTAGGAAAAGGAAAGTTTTCAATAACAACAAAAGTCGAGTTTTAGAGCAACAGTAATTTTAAGGGTAATTAAAGATGCGAAGAAAGAACGATAGGTGCTGAAATTGTGAAAAATCCGATGAGATGTGAAATGAAGTGGTAGAGACATATTTATAAAATGTACCTTATCATTTCATTCAGAGGACATAAGTATAATGTCTTAAGAAGGAAATCGTTGGAAAGACTGCGATTCAGAAATTTAAAAGATATGTAATATAACACAATGCCATGACACTCTTTCCAATATATGCATAATAGACAACTACCGATAAAAGAAGTTGTGGTTACGCCACATAAATGAATGGGCGAGGACGAAGATTGTGGGAGGCATGATGTTGGCTGAATCCTGGAATACATGGATGGGGACAGTCGCATCTCTTGCTAGGCAAGTACGGCCTCCTTAGACTATGGTTTTCATTATGTAGGTCACTTTAATTCTTGCAGCATTATATCTCTTTCTATTAGATATCATTTTATCACCATGTGAACATATGCGATGAATAACATAAAGAAGCGATCACGCATTACTCGAGACAAATTCTTGACTTAGAGATTAACAGTATTGTAGATTCGTTTCAGTTGTCTTTTTAATATTCTTGAATAGTCATGAATAGCATGAACATCCAATCGTTATTTTCTAAAATATATGGCCTTTCTTTCTGCTTAGAGGGAAAGAAAATAATATCATGCCTGATATTCATATTAATATTCTATGACTATTTTTACTGCCTTAAGTAAAAGATATGATTGATTGGAGTTCTTTTCATCAAGGGATCAACGGGCATTAAGTTTAACTAATTCTAGTATATTTGCTTCTTTCTTCTTTTATTTATATATCTTTTTTTTATTTTTCACTTCAATACATTCTTCATATTGGTATTAAACTTTTTTATTTTTTTGTACTAGCAAAGTTGAAATATAAGGAAGGCGGTTGTGTAGAATTTCTTCCCAAACAATCGATTCTGTGAAACGTTATCCATAGTTAAACCCAATAAATTAAAGGGTGCAAACGATGACGAAGATAACTGGCAAAGATATTTCATCATTTGAATTTTTTTTTAATGTAATAGCTTTTATGATTGCAATCTTATTCCCCATTTGCAATTCAGAGGAATTATAATATTTATTCTAACACAAGGGCACAAGTTTGTAGAAGCGTAGTGTGTGTGTGTGTGTGTGTGTGTGTGTGTGTGTGTGTGTGTGTGTGTGTGTGTGTGTGTGTGTGTGTGTGTGTGTGTGTGTGTGTGTGTGTGTGTGTGTGTGTGTGTGTGTGTGATATCAGTCTTTTGAAGGCTTTCTGAACTCGTTACTCTATATCTATTTACAAAACAAGATGTTTCTATAAAAAAAACATTATATTCAACTCGTCTACCATACTCTCTTGAGTAACCAAATGACAGCAACATGTACTGTCCTGTATATATAAATCTAGCGGTAATACCGTCGTTGATCGGGTAATTACTTTTACTGTTTCTCGGGTCCAGAAGCTAGGAAAATGGGTATATCATATGGAAGAATAGCTTTCCGGAATCCAGTTGACTGCGATGGGACTGAAAAGACTGCAAGTCAAGTGAAACACCCATTTGTCACTGTTCCTTTAGAAGTTTGAATAGGCGGTATGCCAAAGGAGGGGCGAAAGATTCAGTTTGAACGTAAGTGAAGCTATAAGAATAGAAGAATAGTTTCACGGAAGAATAGTTTCACGGAAGAATAACTTCACGGAATTCATGCGACTGTGCGATGGCACTGAGATGGCCACAGATGAAGTAGAAGACCCATTTGTCATGGTTTCTTTTGACATTTGAATAGGCCGTATGCCCAAGGAAAATTGAAAGATTCAGTTTAGAATGTAAACCAGGGTGAGACGACGACTACAGATTTAGTTTCACTTGTCCTGTATGTGTGAATTACATACGAGAAAAACATGTAATAACTGAAGTAGAAAAAAGATTAATTTCATATGCGAACTTCTGTTTGTTTTTCAAGTTGCAATCCAGCAACTTTTAGTGTTTAGCGCTGAGTTTTATTAATGCTCATGGCAAAAGAAAGTGGGATAGGAAACTGTAACGACTAAAATTGCAATGGGATATTAGATGGTATAACTGGTATGCGAGGAACGAAGGCAGTGTCACCTTTACTACAACCAGTGAGAATATCCGCCTCAATGCAGTTCCTCATAGATTTGTGCACAATTAGTGTTGTACCACTGCATAATCTGGGAGAGACAAACGAACAAACACACAAAGGGACAATGTCTCTGCTATATATATATATATATATATATATATATATATATATAT
>NC_068990.1:3873600-3878588 GCF_001194135.2 Octopus bimaculoides
ACCATTCGCTTTCATTTTGGTAGACAAACAAACGGACAGAATCTCTCTTTTATATATATATAGATAAACTCAATATCTATGCAGTACCTCAGCATTACCGCGGCCCAGTAGCTAAAACAAGTAAAAGACAGGATAGTAACAATGATTAGTGTCAGCGAAACCATATTTAATACATATGGAGAAGTTCCCTCGTCGGATACCACCATAGATAACAACACCGTCTTCGGGCAATGTTATTATCTTCAATTGTCTCAAACAACATTAAATATTATACTCTAACACTGTGAATATACAAATCACAGACTACAAATCACGGATGTATAAATCTTCAAATCAACTCATAAATAATTAATTAATGCTAATAAATCAAGTAATGTTAATTTGATACTAAGAAAGCCGAAGAAAAAAGCTATGACAGGCTCAAGAAAAAAAAAACTGACCAAATCAGAAACAATAAACGCTGATACATAAGACGAAGACGAAAACCTACAAGTAAATTATTATTAATATATGAACTTGTATAAACTCATTTAAATAAATTAAATACCAAAGCATTTTAAATGTACTTTTGATTAAAATAGCATGGCACGAATTTGCAGACATGTTGGATAGTGATGCAGATATATATGTATGAATGCATTAACTGGGAGGCCAGAAGATCATTAAACAGAATAACCCTCACGTGTAAAAAAAAAAATGGACTAGTTTTTGGCCCCAAAATCCCAGAGGAAGCTAAAGCACCAAAGTCGAAGTAATCATCACTAGCCAATGAGAGAGAAATGACAAACAACTTGTATGTAACTTTATATACAACCCACTCACACATCCTTTGAGTAGCCTCATTAAACCAAATGTGCACTAAATAGTGATTTCAAATTTTGGAACAAAGCTAGCAACTTTGGGGCAAGGGTTAAGTCGATTACATACATCCCAGTACTCAACTGGTACTTAATTAATCGATCGCGAAAGGATGAAAGACAAAGTCGACCTCGGCGGAAGTTGAACTCAGAACGAGTGGATGGACAAAATGTTCCAAAACCTGCTTCTCGGTGGGCTAATGATCCTGTCAGCTTACCGCCTTAATATGCGCTGAATACAAGCAATAATTCGTTATCAGTCTCAAACTTAGAATCTACAACTTAATTTTAAACTTCCAATCTACTACTTAAGCGGTTGAAAATATAAGTGATGTGTGGAATTTCCAAACCCGGAGTCAACTGAGTGGCCCGTCCATGTAAACCATTCGGTTTTAGAAAAGAATTATCACTCTATCACTGTCTATTTGAACGTCGCAGGAACTATGAAGTTAAAAGGTCATTTATTTGTATATGTGACAAAAAATTTATATTTACAGCAAAGATTTTTTTAGACAAATATTTCATGTTTCATACATGGTGACTAAACTGTAAAAAAAAAGCGTTTATCAGCAAAGCTTATGTTGATGGATAGTTGTGAAGAAGATGCGAAGATTCTAATTATCAAAATATTGGTGATTTCGTCAGAGAGAAAACAATTCAGTAAATCGAAGTGAAATGGCGGTAGAATAAGCCTACAGGATAAACAAGACATTAGTTCAAGTGATGGTGATGATAAAATAGGGGGGCATGAATGTCAGCATGCATAAAAAGACATCAGTATTCAAAGAACTGACGGGGTCAAGTGTATATATGTATTCCAATGATATTGCATTAAATAGCTGACACCAGCCCAACTTACACAAATCTTTATATCTATAAATATGTATATTTATACACAAAAAGACAGCTACATACACGCGTGTATGTGTGTGTATATGAATGTGTGTATTTGCGCGTGTAGTTATATACATATATGTGATATATGTACACGTTTGTGTGTGTCTGTGTGTGCGTGTGTGTGTGTCAGTTCTAGACATCACCCAATAAAAATGTTAATGTCTTGTGAGCTATTAAGACTTTTTGGTGACAGTCATATTTGCATATCAAAGACGATTCTTTGATTGTTTCTATTTTTATTGTGATTCTTATCATCCATCAAATTAAAACCGTTTTTATTCTTCAACTATAATAAAATTGGAAAGTGCAGATGGCTCTGTCGATAGCGAACCGAACAACGAACTGAAAGACAAAAAAAACGAGGAAGTATATACAAATCAACTGTAAAATTTAACAAACGAGAGAGTCGATTTAATGAAGATGTCTCCTGGTGGTCGATCGACCTGCTTGCTATAACAGTGGAATTTTCTTCAAACCAATCCTCACAGTCTTTTTTTATTCCAAATTTACTGATACATTGGATAACGTAATTCTAAACAGAATATGTCAGAATAAAAGGAAACGCATTGCTTATGGCTAGAGTAGTTTTGATCAAAGTTATCCTCGGTATATATATATATATATATATATATATATCATTAAATTTAATATTAATATTTCAAGGTGATCGAAACTAATAGTTACATCACTAACAGGCTTCTGTCATCTGATCGGAAAGCAAAGGGCATACAGAAACACACTAAGGGCAGGCAGAGCAGCAGAACAGTTTCTAATTTGAATGAATGAATATATCCTGAATCTCCTAAATGTTCAGATCTGGTAGAGTTACACGACAGAGAAAACAACGTCTTGTTCTGTCTGGTCACTCAGATCCTAATGAGGGAAATACGAAATAATCCACAATTCTGGAGAATCGTACACAATTAAAAAGATGTGCGAGATAACAACTTTATATAGTATATTTTCTAGATAACTGTGATAAGTTATTTTGCTGTTAGTAATGAAAAACTGGTGTTTCGAGCTCTGGCCGTTCGCCTGACAGTGAGAATCAGTTATGTCGTAGAAAACTGAAAATAAATCGTGACACAGAAGTCGGATGAGTCTGTTGGTCAATAAATACGTTTGTTACACATTGATATATTTCGCAGCTATAAGTAGCGGCATCCCTATGAAGCTGACGAGGAGTTACGTTTCACTATTCATTATGGGAATGAATGCTCTTCTATGGAAGATGATGAAAGGATTTAGGCCTGTAACTAATACTTGTAAAACTCAATATTAGAGTCGAACCAACATCCTTGGCAGTTGTTGCTATTATTATTGTTTAAACTCCAGATTAACGAACCTATAATCAACGTTTTTCAGCCTTGTTTATGTATACAGAGACTATCTTGTCTAATATATTCTTGTTTATTTAAGGTCAAGTGTCATTTGTGGGAGATTTTGTTGCTATCTCTAGCAATTCGTGCAATCATGTAATGGTTCCTTATCGACCTCATAGATATAGCAGGTTAAAATTCACCCGAATCTTGTCACACTTTACAATCTTAGAAATTAAAGACACACCAGATAATGAGGACATGTATGCAATGTGCCTCAGAAAAAGATGATATAGCATTGCCTGAATGCCTTTGATCAAAAACCTAATTGGGCAAGTCTAGCATAAACCTAAACAGCAACAACAACAATGGTAAGGAAAATAATGACTCGAATACGTTGTTGTTGTAGATATTTTTGAAGTCTAAGTCATTCCTAATTAAGGAGATCTTAGATCAAAGGAATTACAGTCTTCACTCGTCTTGTTTCCTATATGAAGGTACTCTAGGTCCACATTAATTAACGTGTACTATTTTAAGACGATACGAGGAAATTTGAGGAAAACATGAGTACTCTTTCTAAGCAATCAAATGAGCCAGCCCATGGAGGCTCCCTGGTTGCTTCAAAACAAGTACATGTATGCAAGCCATGTGCACAATGATGCGTTATGGATGTAGAATTGGACTGGAATAAAGCGGTATCTGTGAATGTAATAAATTTCTACTTCAAATAAAATTACATCTTCATTATGCAGCATGGAATAAAAAAATCCTTTCAAACAGTCTTTCATTACATTGCCAACCGGTTCTGATTATATTCTGAATAGAACACACAATACCGAATTCTTTCCAAATATACAATGCAGAATTCTTTTTGTAATCCCGTGTGATTTACCAATAAAATATTTTTCCCTTATGTATTTTGAACTAAAATAACTGATAAAAGAGTCGATAATTTCTAAAATTAAATATTCTACTTTTTCTGCAGATATCATAGTCAAAAAGTGCATGCACTTTAATATCTATATTTAAAAGAAAACAATGTAAGGTTTATTTCAAACAAAACTAATTCAAAGATTACATACGTAATGCGATTTAAAGATTATTGACATAAAATAAGTTGTGTAATTTTTTGGTCGAAATCTGCATTATTATTGCCTTAATTCATTGGAGCCATCGCTGTAAATTTAATTTAAAAAGATCAGTATAATTTTCAGAAAAGTTGTTCAATCTGTGTCCCTACCCCCTGCATCAATCATTTGATCTACCTTCTTACGTTTCAGTTTGCACGTTTCATCTCTTAGGCAGGAGGGAAGGGCAGTACCCTTGACCCTTTACAATGCCTTTGAGACTGGTGCGAGGGAAAGGAATGGCACAAATTGAACTCCGCTCTAGGAAATCCAAGGAAATCAAAACGGAAAACAGATTAAGTCTATCCATGTAGATTGAGCGGGATTTGAACTAAGAATGCAATGAGCCGGAGAATACCACAAAGCGACCGGAAAAACGTTCTTAGATTTCAAACAATCTATTTCCTTATAATGGTATTTTTTTCATTACTCCGAAAGGATGTAAGGCAAAGCTGATTTCAGATTCAAACTGGGGTTTCAGAGAGTCAGAAGAAATACCGTGAGGTATTTTATCGGGCGTCAGATGATTATGTCAATTCGTTGCTCGAGAAAAACTATTCTAAAACTTGGTAAGAGTGAAAGCAAATGATGTCTTTGGAGATAAAAAAAAATCGCTTTCAGCTCATGTGGACAATACAGCTAGAGCATCACATGTAAATTCAAGTAAGAAAATCAATGCTTGCTGTTCAATAACAAATACAAGGAAAAACAATAATAATAAAAAATGTGTTAATGTTTATATTTGAAAATCAATTTCTATAATTTAATGTATATATATATATATATAT
>NC_068990.1:3878939-3880138 GCF_001194135.2 Octopus bimaculoides
TATATATATATATATATGCATGTACACATTTTATGTACATATAAGTATAAACATATATATTTAAGTACAAACACACAAATATACATACATATATGCACAGCATATAAAACATAATCCAACATCATTAGTAGTGCTCTGTACCGGCAAGGCGTATATTAACTGGGAAAGTGACAGAGAGAGTACAGTGAAATTGCAGTGAGGAGTTGAATATCCAACAATTAGGAACTAGACTTTCTGCATATTTAAAATGGTGTTAGGGAAAAATGAAAATACCGCAGAGTTCTGCATCTTGTATGTTTGTACGACTGGCTGCAACTAATGAGACATGCAAGAAAACATGCGCTCGCTTAGGTAGAGAGAAAAGGGCAAAGAAAGAGAAATGAAAACAGAAAGACAAGCAGAGGAGGAGTAAAAATTAAGGCGACAGTAGAGGTAAATGATAAAAGATGAAAGGTTGGGAAGAACAGGATTCATTTATGCATATCTATTCGCTCACACAAACATACACACACACATGTGGGAACGTGTATTAAGATTAGCGTTGTATATAATTTAACAGACTTACATGCAATACATGTGTATGTTTGTGAGTATACTCATATAAGTTTATCAAATTATATTATATGCAGCACTCTTTATATTAGATGTTTATATAGATTTACCACCAACAAAAGTCTCTGACCGAGTCAGCTGGAACCACCAGTACCATTCTCGTGTCATAGCGTGATACGAGAAAAGCAGGACATTGATCAAAGAGTTTAATAACATCTATTTAACTCTGTATATGGGAGGATGTGTGTGTACACAGAATAGCTTACGTGGGTACGGAAGTAAATGTATATGGGTACCAACACAAATAATGTTTTACTCTATAGTATGTTCTTAATTCTAGTTTTCGTCTTATTTTTCTTAATTACTCTCTTTCTCTATAAACACGCAACAGGATCCGTCCCTCATCATTCCTGTCTAACGGCTTAAAGTAACAACATGGTGTATAAAATCTGAACGAAACATAGTTTATTTAACGAGATACTCCTTATGACATCACCAGAGGAGATGCGTCTGAACCGAGGGGTGAACAGTATCCTACTCGCAAGGGTCGGTGCAGGACGCGTCGAAACGATCGTTGTGACCAGTAAAGTTTCTCGTATATTCCTATCATTTGTTATATATATATATATATATATATATATATATAT
>NC_068990.1:3881009-3883509 GCF_001194135.2 Octopus bimaculoides
TATATATATATATATATATATATATATATATATATATATATATATATATGCGTATATACCCGTAACATATTAACCGATGCATAGGTTTATTTTGCTTTGAGGGAGTGACTTCTGCCTCGTAGATAATCGCTTCAGTATTGCATATATGATTAAGGAGAACATTTTTGCAGTTATGTGTACAGAGATATTCAAGTTTAATTTGTTCAGTCTTCTTTTGGTTTCGTTTAGTTGGATTTGTTTTGATTTGAAGGAGTGACTTCTACCTCGTTGATAATCACTTCAGTACTGCATATATAATTAAGGAGCACATTTTTGTAATTATGCGTATACAGATATTCACATTTAATTCGTTTAGTCTTCTTTTGGTTTCGTTCAGATGGATTTATTTTGATTGGAGGGAGTGACTTCTACTTCGTAGATAATCGCTTTAGTGTTGCATATATGATTAAGGAGCGTAGTTTTGTATTTATGCGTACACGGATATTCTCGTTTAATCTGTTTAACCTGCTTCTTTATTGTTCGCAGAATGGATGCTGCTGTTACTCTGCTTACCTTTATTACTGTTAAATAGTTTTTATCGGTCACTGATATTTATGAAAGCAAACTGAATAGGCACTATGGGGACGTATGCTTCTGCGTAGGATTTTTAAAATGAGTGAGTAATTAAATGGCTTTCTAGAGTTGCAGTCAAATCGCTTGTGGTTGATAGAAGATATGGACTGAGTGAGACTAGAAGCTGGGGAATAGAAGAGTTTGATAAAATTGGTGTTGAAAATGGAATAGTGTTGGAATGTTTTTGACTGTTACCACACTTATTGCAAACACTTATAGTTTGCATAGCATTTTATGCCAGATAATTTTCATTTCTGCTCTTATTCTTAGGGATGTATTTGATCAGTTCTTTGAAACTGCTTTGTGTCAGGACATCGTTGTGTAAGCGTTTCTATTGAAGCAGGCCTCGTTGCGTGATAGTTTGAAGAATTTGAAAGAGATGCTTTTGTGTAGGCTTTTGATAAAGGGTTGTAGGATATTTGTAAGTTTTATGTTATTATATTAGACTTTTTGTAACGTGCATAAATGGAGATATTGAGCTCTAGTGTGAAACTTAAGAAATTCACCGTTGGTATTCATAAAGATTTTCTGGCCGATTTTCAGTAAGGATGTGAATTATTTCCTTCGTTTGTCCGTGGGCCTGGAATTGTTCTTGATGAAGACAAAACTATCATTTTTGTTGAGGTTTCTTTCGGTAAAAGGAGAATTCTTTTTAACAGGTTGCAACAAAAATAGTGTAATAAGAATATTCTCACATAGGATGGTCGGACAGAAAACTTCTTAATTCTTATATTATCAGTAGTATGGTACTAGAGTCTTTCAGTTATATAAACTAATACTACAATGTACTGAAATCGGTATGAAGCTGTTTCTGTGCAAGATCTTTTTAATAAAGATTTCTTATATAATTGACAAGTAGTAATTATTGACATAAACTTTGGCGAATGACTACTTGTCTTCTCTATTTTTGTTTCATTGATCTGGGCCTTTCAATCACAGCACCATTAATATTCCATAAAATTAAGCATGAGGCATGTTTGATATTTTGTATAATATTGTTCAAGTTTTCATTGTTGATTTTGTGAAAAGCATGACGTTCGAAGGTCCAATCATACAACTTTCAGCGACTGAACTTGTGTTTTGTTAACTGTCATGGCGAAGCTGAGTTTGAGAGGGAACTGAAGTCTCCGCATACGTTAGGAGCAGTTTATTGGGGTTAGCGAAATTTTCGGAATAAAAACAGTATTGTTTTTGCCGTCCCGTGATAATTTGGGCTTCAGTGAGGTAGTCCATCATTTGTTTGACTACAAGGTGAGTACTATTGCATAGTATGGGTGCGTTTAGATTGTGTAAGAGGATAACAAGGCAACCGATTTTTAAGAACAGTTCATGGAGAGGGAGTCCTGGAGGAGGTTGGGATTTGAGAAGTTCTGTTGGAAAGTGTGTAACCTGATCGAGGTCGGTAACGCTGTCAACTGATCTGTAAGAACGTTCTTGAGAAGATAACTTACTGAGTAATTCGGAGTTAAGAGTGGTGGCAGCTGCATTTGTAGGTGCAAGAACAGCTCTGCGCTAACGTGCAAATATCGGCAGTTTACAGTGAATGAGTATTGTAAAAACTGTATAACTGTCACAACTTTGTATGAGGAAAAGCAGAGACTATACATAATATAGATTAATTTCTGAAGGCATTTAAAAATAATTAAACGTTGATTTAGGTTGCATGGCTACCTCAAGGAAGTGCTAATGTGCAGATATCGGAGGTCTGCAGTGGATGGACATTTTAAAAACTGTAATAGAAGACGAAGTGAAAGTAGCATAAGTACGTCATCAAAAGTAATGTCCCTTGAAGCAACGATCGTTGGTATTTGTTATTTACCTAAGAAAAGGTGTTTTCATCTCCTAGAAACAGCATTACACATTATGTGGAAAATGTGAAGAGTTTATG
>NC_068990.1:3886009-3888666 GCF_001194135.2 Octopus bimaculoides
ATATCTTTAGCTCTCTCTCTGGCCTACAATCTAGTCGTATGAATTTACACAGCGATGATGAATGTTACACTAGCTACTAAATATAAATTATAAATTCGTGAATTATTGAAACCTTTTCATTTGAAGAGGGAATAGACACAAACACCTGGCGGCGATCGCCACCGACTCCAAATAATCTGAAAGAATCAAGAACTGTCTTGAATTTACATTTCTTTCAAAATATGGTTTGCTTTTTATGAGGACAAGAGAAAATCTGTGCATGTGTTTTAAATCTTTAATATACGTGGTCAGCTTAGCAATCTTATCGGTATGTCAAAACCAAAAGAAGCTGAAAAATAGAAGTTTCTAGAAGCACTACTTTGTTTCAGGAATCAGACATTCTGATAAGAACGTTTCTTAATCAAATAGACTGATTAGAGAAGCACACGAAGCAACATTTGTAGTAAGCAGTAGAGTTAGATTAAACAGTTAAGTCAATTTGATAATTTGCTGATTAAGTATTTTTATTAAATAGCTTTCTGTATCGAAGACTGGAATGAGAAATATTTATACATTGAGGCTAGCATCTGTTTTAGAAATGTCAAATACGATCTTTAACAAGAGAGGTTTGAACCAAACGACATTACAGAATATCGTTTTAATAGTAGATGTCAGAAGGTTTGCAGTGAATACTATTTTATCTGTGAGTTTGCTTGCTTCTTGTGGTATATTGTAGTAAAGGCTTGCATTGTAGAAGATTTCGTTAATCGACGACAGGTTAGAGAATATTCTATCGATATTAGTTATCAGTATCTAAGCTGTGAACTGGCAGAATCGTTAACACGCCGATTAAAATGCTTAGCGGCATTTCGTCCGTCTTTACGTTCTGAGTTCAAATTCGGCCGAGGTCGACTTTGCGTTTCATCCTTTTGGGGTGGATAAAATAAGTACCAGTTGATCACTGGGGTCGATGTAATCAACTTTTCCCCTCGGCCGAAATTGCTGGCTTTGTGCCAAAATTTGAAATCATTAATAATCACAATCTATGTGGCACATTTATAGTTTTGATAATGCAGTCTTTATACTTCAGAATAATATCGCTTTTGCAATGTGGCTCTCCATTCATGACACAACCAAATTGCATTCAGCTGCATCTAACTGACCTGCATGTTCTCCCGATGACCTCTTGTATTGCCAATAACAATTTGAAACTCAAAAGTAAGTGCAGTCTCCAAGCCACACGGGTAACTCCTGACATATATATTCTTTGCTTAAACCACATTTTTAAGTTTAAGAATCATGTTAAAAATTTGTGCCTGGCAAAATTTCTCTATAATGAGCCTGACTCTTCAAGTTACAAAATATAGCCGCAGAAACCGAGGCTTTTCATTAGAGAAAGGGCAGAAGTGAACCAAATTGTGATGTATTTGTTCTTGTACTTTTAAAGTCGATACGAATTCCCTTTCTCGAATGATGTTTACTCGAAAGGAAACCATTTGGAAAGCAAATTTATATTCTCTGATCGTCTTCAAAAAGACGCAAGTATTCATCAGTAGAATCATTAAAAACCTGTTATAGGTGCTCTGCTGGATCAGGAACAATTGATAGATTAACTTATTATGAGAACAACACATTGCTTGCATTTGCATTTTGTTTCCACTTCTTGGCCAATAACTTGTCAAAATTATTGGGCATGTTACCAATTGAAACATTTGTTTTTAGAAGCATCGTCCTATCTGGGATGATGGGTGAAAGCATTGCTATTCCATAATTTATGTATTATATGGCTGGGATCTAGCCTCTGCTTATCTTCATTGAGCTATTTTGCTTAGTCTGGCATGTTTCATGGTGTCCATGTAAGCAATCTGACAGCAGTCTGTTGTAGGCGAGCCTTGGGTTATCATATGCCTCCAGTTGTCTATGGACAGCCTGTCTGGGAGTATTCTGTTTACAAGTGTCACCTACATTGTCAATTTCTATTTTTCTGCAAGCTGCGTTCCAGGCAGCATTATTCTGAAGTCGCTGTTGTCACAGTTCAATTATTTCTGATGTTTCCAGAGCGCACTTGCATTTGGCAGCAGAGGATGTTGTAAGTAGGGTACATCTTTTTTGTGGCATTATTGATGGAAAGAAATCATTAAAAGATCAGTTTTTATCAAGTGTCGTGTCCTGTTATACCACGGAAGAAAAAACTTTCCACATTCAAGAACACTCAGGAAGCTACGCAAATGTTGAAGTTATAGAATGAAATTATCAATGTCTGCCTCTGACCTGTGGCTATAAGTTAATGAGAAATAGTAAAAATGTGAGAAGATAAAGGAATCGATTGACAAAACACATGGAAAAGTAAACAAAGATAGTATTTTTGTGACATTTTTTAATAAAATAACCTGATGCCAAAAGTTCAAAGAGTCTGGCATTTTTTTATACGGAGTAGTATGTGTTGAGAGAAAGAGAGAGAAGGGAGACAGAGAGTGAGTGAGTGAGTGAGTGAGTGAAAGAGGGAGAGAGAGTGAGAAAGAGAAATTGCTGTCACTGAAAAAAATGTAGTAGAGTAGTGAGAGAAAGGAAAAGAGATGAATAAATGAAAAAAACATAAAATATATCGAGAGAGAGAGAGAGAGAGAGAGAGAGAGAGAGAGAGAGATAGGGAGGGAGAGAGAGAGGGAGAGAGAGAG
>NC_068990.1:3888699-3900203 GCF_001194135.2 Octopus bimaculoides
AGAGAGAGGGGGGGGGCGTTTGTATGAATTAGGAGTCACTGAGGAAAACGAAATTTGTAAGAGAGAATAAAAGAAGGAGACATAGAAAAAGATATCGATAAAAGAGAGAGAGAGAGAGAGAGAGAGAGAGAGAGAGAGACGGGGAGAGAGAGAGAGAGACGGAGAGAGAGACGGAGAGAGAGAGAGAGAGAGAGAGAGAGAGAGCATATGATACATTTAAAAGAATGGGGAATAGGACAAGAGGTGGCACAGAATCAAACAGGAGATATTTGAGGAGACATAAATGATTCTTAGATAAAAAAAAGAAAAAAATACGCTTTTATTGTGTCTTTACGGTGAACTTATAAACTCCGGACAATATAACTATATATATGAAGGCGACGAACTGGTAGAATCGTTAACACGCCCGGCAAATGTAAATAATGTACACAGATATATATATATATATATATATATATATATATACTTCTTGAGGGAGAAACTATAAACCCGACATGCACATTAAAAATTCTACTTGCTCAGTTTGATTTGGTCGTGGTGATTTAAAACCTCAAAATTATATTTCAGCAAAATTGCTACTTGATCATCATCAGTACCATCATAATCATGATCATCTTATCATCATCATCATTATCATCATTCTTAACACCTCCATCCATCATCATCACCACCAATGGCCGCCGCAACCGTGTAAGCTTCATGTCTATTTTCCAAGTGGAAAGAAAAATGCAAGAACACCAAATTCTGGCTGTTGCTCACTTCACATTGGTGCCATTTCATTTGTTAGATAGTTACTCTATCTAATATCTAAGAATTTTGTTTCTATTAATATTTCTTTTTCTAGATACTTGTCTGTTTATGAATTTAATTCTTTAATTTCCCTTGTGAAATTAATAATGGCACGTGACACTAAAATAATGCAATATATATGTCAGCACGCACTCTGAAGAAGATTCTCTTGACAAAACTATATAAAGATTTTATGAATATCATAAGTATAGTTATATTGCCCGGTGTTTATAAGCTCGGCGTAAAATCACAATTGCAGAGTTTCTTCACAGAAAATTACTCGTGTTTATTGTGATATGTATCAATGTAATGCTTTTATCTCCACTGGCGTGAAATACACTATCCCACGCTCACACACGAACACACATTCACACAGGCATACGGACGCACAGATATACACAAATACATATATACTTACATACATTCACACACTCACACACGCACACACACGAACGCAACAACGCACGCTTGCGCGCGTAGTTTTTGAGATAGGAAAAATTAATACGTTTAATGAATTCTGGAAACGAAACACTCGTTTGCGCTTTCAATATTGTCTACTCTCCCTCAACCCATTTCCTTTACACTAAAGTATTTGAATCCAAATGTTTTCATGTACGTGTATATGTGTGAGGGAATACGTGCGTGTTTTATTTGACATATAGCAAACAGAATTTATGATGATTGATATATAATCGATGGGGAAACTGCAAACCGCTTTACACGTAAGCGCGCGCATATTTATATATACATATATACAAACATAAATGTGCTTTACAGGGAGAAATTGCGTGTCGTGCTCCCCTTGGCGCCATCTCTTCTGAGGGATACTTCTGACGGAGCCAGCTATCATACCGTTCGATTGGTCTTTAGCCCCTCTACTCCCGGTTCCGACGATCGATTTGCACAGAGTAAAAAACTACACACATTAAGATACATGCATTTTCTTATGCAAACATCATTATGGTCATTTGTAAATAACATTTATTTTTCAGCCATTACAGCCATGTACTTAAAATTGCTGATCTGTGAATATTGGAAATTGTACTCCAGCATAACCTGGATGGTTAAAACTAAATATTAAAAAAAAGAATGAACAGGCAGTAATCACTTGTATGTCGCTACATTTTTCTAAATGAAGATCGAACTTAGAACTGCTATATACAATAAACTAACAATTTTCTCACCTAGCAATAGGCACGCGCGAACCTTTGCTAAACTTTCATATATGTGGTCTTTCGCTCACTTCTCAACCCACCCACTATAAATAAAAAAACTATTGATTGTTTAGTCTATTTCATCACTAGAACTACATTTATTGTTAAAACATCGTATCGAATATATTAGGAAATATATTGGATATCTGGAAATCTGTGTAATTGTTTGTTTGTTGTAATTTTTATCTTTTTCCCCCTTTTGTTCTATGCTTTTCTATTTTTTTCGATAAATTTAATTCAAACTGAATAATTCCACTCCCCAATTCCATTCTACGCTCTTCGTCTTTTTTTCTACGAGAAAATGGAGTGAGATTTTAAAAGAAAGCAATTGCTTATATTGACAGGAAGCATGGATAAATGCGTTAAATGAACGAACTCTTTTGCTTTTGAGGTCATTCAATAATCTTCTGTGGCATTTATGGTTGACTACCATGAATTGAAAACAAAAATCCTAACAATAGATTTTTTTCTCTCTTATTTTTCATTTCCCTGCACAACTTATTACATAATGAGATTCTCTAAATAGATTCTGAAAAAAATTGTTTCCGAGAACATACGTAAACCAATTTTCACTTTACTACAATACACGCACACACACACACACATACACACACACATACACACACACACACACACATACATATATATATATATATATATATATATATATATATATATATATTGCATGTATTAAGGAGTTGAACTTGTGGTTTCTTTGGGTCCTTCGAGACTAATGAGGCATATATAGTTGATGTGCCTATTGAACAACTGCAAGGAGGCGACTGCAAAAAGATATGGTAGAGAAGGAAATTCAAGAGGCTTACAGTTCTAGAGAGAAGTGATTGGAAATAGTAGTCAGTTCAGGTCCAATGAGCAAGGCAAAATGTGAATGACGAAAAGAAATGTGAGGAAGTGAATGAGCTTGGCTGGATGGAGTTGGTACAAGATAAGTCAGGACCGAAAATTAGAAGCCACTGTTTGTCAGTAGGTAAGTTAGAGAGTGAATTTCTTTCGATTAAATACAAATGTAAATTTATTAAGGGTAATTTGTAACTGACTCTTCTCCATATTATACTGGTACTTGCAAGGCGGCAAGATGGCAGAAACGTTAGCATGCTGGGCGGAATGCTTAGTGGTATTTCGTCAGGCTTTACGTTCTGAGCTCAAATTCCGCCGAGGTCGACTTTGCCTTTCATCGTTTCGAGGGTCGATAAATTAAGTACCAGTTGTGTACTGGAGTCGATTTCATTGACTGGGCTCCCTCTCCAAAAATTTCGGGCCTTGTACCTATAGTAGAAAATATTACACTGGTACTTACATTAACCATCGAAAATAATCTTCCACGTAGTCGCTCAACATACTGTAAATAGCAACCAAATCTCCTTTAAATATGCCCCAGTATGTTTGAACAACGACACATTAGTTAATGTAGTCCAAAGTAAAGTATGCTGGAAAAAAACAGACGAGCTTGTCATAACTGTAATGCTTTTGATCATAACATGATCAGCGATGTTCTAGGGCTGAACTACTACAATGACGACAACTGGTATTTATTCAGGTCGACGTGACGGCCTCCAAGCAGTCCTTCAAACTGCCTTAAATAGCACGTAGATGTCCTGGAATCACTCTATACCATCTTAAAAAAGGAGACCATCACACATTTTGTAATGTAGTCCAAATAAAGGACGTGCTCGATTTTATGTCTCCTGATAAACTTTAATTAAGTAAAGTTCATTTATGACCTTGCATAAAATAATTACTTCCCGTGAAAATTACAGTGTGATTTTCCCCTATTGACGACGTTTACAGACATGAAACATTTGTCAAAACCTGTAAAATTGACTTAATATTATATTTGATAAACTGAAATATAAACTTGTGCTTTTAATTCACATTTCTAATCCAATCCTATTGACTTTTCCTTCCTTCATCGCTGTGTCTTATTCTTCAATACTTGTAAAAATAACAATCTATTTTCCATTTGAAATACTAATATTTGATAAAGGAAAACAATTGCATGGGTAACATGGAGGATATTGGCAAAATTTGACTGAAAAATAAAAAAGAATTTGAGCTGTTATGAAAACATGTTTGTCAGATGATTCCAATGTTAAACTATAAATACAGATTATCTAATCTTGAGAATAAAATAACGAGAACAGCTGTAAATGTAATTTTTGAAAACCGACGTAAAAATATATCTTCAGAAAAATATCATTGAAGTTATATTTTTAAAAAAATCGAATTTATTTAATATAAATAAGGAATCTATGTCTGCGAACCAATTTGGGCAAAATATATAATCTTTGTACAGTTTTACATCGCATGTGGACGAAAAACAAGTATCAGGTCATCCCATAAGCTCTGTCCGAATTTTGAATAAAGAAAACAAGTGATCAAATGTTATATTTAATTGAAATTTAATCATCAATGTACTTTCCCTGATTATCTATGACTTCCTTCCATCTATTTACAAGTTTTTTAATCCCATCAATGTAAACCTTTTTTGGTTTCAAAGCGAACAACTCTGAAATGTCAGTTTCGACCTCCTCCTGGCTTGCAAAAGTTATGTCCCCCAAATAATTCTATAAACTACGAAACAAATGATAATCTGAAGGAGTATAAGGTGGATGAGGAATTTTTGGGAATAAGGTGGATGTGACCTTTGCAGTACGGGGTCGCGCATTGTCCTGATGAAACATCATTCCTTTTCGATTCACTAAAGCGGGTCGTTTTTTCTTCAAAGCTTGGTTCAAACGCTCTAATTGTTGACAGTTTAAATGTACACAAATCCATAAAAATAATTTTTAATTCCATTAGACATTCTGAAATATTATTAAATTTCATTCAAATTTAAAAAGGATAAAATCGGACAGAACTTATGGGATGACCTGATAAAACGTAATTACATGTTTATAAAATTTCTAAACTCACGACCTTTACGTATTTAACAATCAGCAAGTTAATATTGCAGTTTTAAGAATTTTTTCCAATGAACTTCAAAAATATATTTCAATTTTTTATAGTACTCATCTCCTCCAAATTCAGTGGAGTTATAAAATCAATTAAGTGGAAATCTATTTGTTTTACCGGACAATTTATAACACCAGATAAAAATAATAATCATGTTTTTCGAGGAATTCTCTGTTTCTGCAATTCCAATCATAAAATATATAATAATCTTCATACAAAACCGTCTAGATATTCGTTTTACAAGTTTCTTGATGTATAAACGCATGTTGAAACTGATATTGTTGTATCGTGGAAGGATCATACTGCCAATAAACACACACCGTTGGCTATGTTTCACATCCATTTGATTACCAGTTGATTAATCGATTCTTCTGCTGATGAACAAGAGATTTTGAGTGTCATATAGTCATTGGTAAGTCGATAGAATGTGACGGACGGATTTCGACATATTAATCGATTAACCACTTGATCGAGTTATTAATAATCTAACTGATTGGTCATAAAACTGAAGTCAAACATAACCAGTGCGTATGTTTTTATTGGCAGTATGTCTCTCCCAAAACACAACACATAAAATCATCTAAGCTACTATTTATCAGATTCTAATTCATTGCAATCTCTGCTTCACATACGCTTGTTACTCTCCTTCCTCTTTTCTACCAGTACTACAATGAATTTTATTTCTCTGAATCAGCTACTTACATCCCTTCTGAGTGGACCTCCATATTTACTCGCGACTATATTATCCCATAAAACAATTAACGAAAGCATGGTATGATACATGCTACGAAGCCATACACAGTTGCGAGTGTCGGCCATGATTCACTTTGTCCTCCAGGAATACTTTACCTACTCAGCTCTCGTCTTCTTTTCATTCTTACTGCGTCTCAACCCACAAGCTCTGCACTAAATACTTTCCAAAAAATTTTCCCCATACCTGCTACACTCTGGAATTTCCTTCTGTCTGTATTTTTCCTACAGACACTGATTTGGTGATTTTAAATCAGCAATATCCATCTAATTAGTTTTTAAATATCTGTAAATAATATCCTTTCTACTATAAGCACAAGGCCTGAAATTTGTGGGGAGGGGTAAGTCAATTACATTGGCCTCCAATACTTGACTGGTACTTATTTCGTCGACCCCGAAAGGATGAAAGGCAAAGTCGACTTCGGCGGAATTTGAACTCAGAATGTAAACAGGGAAGAAATACAGTTAAGCATTTTGCTCGACGCGCTGACGATTCTGCCAGCTTGCCACCTTTGCACGTGATGAACACCACATATTCCTTGAATATCATCATTTTCCATTCTTATGTCTTTCAAAGTTAATAGAAATTTGTGGGTGTGTTCTTCGCAGAAATACCATGGTATCTGGGGTTCACAATATCATTTACTCTTAAATCGCAAGCATCACTAAAATTTGGTCCGACATTCTCAGTTGTAGTGTTCTACTTGACGAAAACTGAAAGATAATATTATCAGACAATTAAATTGAAGATATATTATTTTATAGAAAGAAAATCTTGGCTAAATTCGAACCCAAAACAAGAAGGGCTAGAATTAAATGTTGCGCTGTATTTTATCCGACTCCGGCGCTGTAACGATTTTATCAAAACCTCCCCTTCTTCAAGGGATTTTTCACAAAAAAGAAAGACATACATAAGTTTCAATAACCTGTTCTCGGCACAGTTTACTTCTATTAATCAATGCTATTTTGTCAGTTGTTGCCAATACACTCATGAAACGATTGTGGAAATATATTGCTCAAGATGAAGCGTTAAGCATATTGCGAATTAAAAATAATTCATTCAAACATTTACTACTTCATGAGCCTTCTTTTTCTGAAAGTAGTTTCTGCTTTGTCGAAATTGGTTTAATTATCTTTTTACGCCGCAGAAATATAAATTTGATTTTAATTAGATCATTAATTTACAAAAATAATTGCTTTCTAATTGATGGGTTTTATTCTCTATCGTCGTTTTCCATAGCATTAAGCTGCTAAGAAATGAGAACTCTATCAACTAACCTCTTCCGAAAATGTTGTAATAAATTTATTACAGGTTAAATTTCAAACCAAACTGCTATTTACACATCACCTCATAGCATAGTCCAACAATAGTTATATGCTCCTTGCTCCACAAATTCCAAAATCTGATTTAATTTCGGAAAATGTTTTCACAAAAGGCAAATTGCATCTCATAAAACTTTGTTTGGGCTAATACTCTTTACAATGGGATTATAATTCAGTTACGAATTACTGTTAACTAACCTCAAATTGCAAGTATACCTTGAAACTATACATTGTGAACACTGGCAGCTAACGGAGCCATTGGGTTTCGCTAGAAATGGCAGTCAAATTTTCTTTAAATCATGACAGACTAACATAAAAAAAAATTGAACGCAGGATGTAAAGACGGACGAAATGCCGCTAAGCATTTTCTGCGGCATTCTAACGATTCTGCCAGTTCGCTGCCTTGAACGAAACACCCTTTCTGAGTCATATCGACTCATAATAAATTAGATATTAATATTGATGCACCCTACTGGACCGGTAACCTGAAAATACATGTTCCGCTCAATCAAATCAAACTTGTTCGCCTTCCTCATCAATTTAACTAGATTTTTTTTTTAACGGATAAACAAAAAAGGTAAGAAAAGAGTTAATTCAATTAACTGAATGATCGATTCATACAGCCACCCCTCAACACCTGTACTTGTGATATTTAGATGAATGTTTATACTGTACTCTGCGATTGAATGGCCCTCTAATTTGAAGAATTTACCCTGTGAAAGGACAGTCATTCAGTACAGCAAGTTAATATTTCACCCATGAATCTTACTGTGATGTACCTACAGCTGAAGAGGGTTTTATACTATTTATAGCTGGAAAAACTTGAAATTTGAGATTAGTTATAGTCACCACGCATCACCAGTGACAGATAAAAAATTTAATCTTTTTTGCCGAATTACAAAAGGGGATATGATGAACTTCACCTCTAAATTCATTCTACTCCACTGCTATTCTCTAGTACTTGTCATTCAAAATTTAGTATTCAACAGCTCCGGATGCCGGCAGTTACTGGTATACCTAATCTCTATGTCTATAGGTACCCTACAACAATGTTGAAGTGGTGGACAGGATTTTTTAAATACTTTGCAGCGAAAGTTAATGTTATTCATTGTCGAAGTGCCGCGTGAATGTATTACGAACGTATATAAGGTTTTGGATATTGAAAACAAAATGTAATTATTTCGAAATTGAAGAATCAATGTAGCTTATACTCGGTTACAGTTTATGGAATTTTATGTAAAATAACACAATATATATGTATCTGCGGGTATGTTGTATGTATATGCGCATATAAATATATATATGTATGTGTAAATAGATAGATAGATAGATAGATAGATTCTGAGGAATATGGTACTTAAGCTGAGGCACCTGAATTTAGTACGGTATTATCCATACAATTTCAAAGTAAGGTGATTAAAATCAAAATAAGCAACAAGGATATCCAGAGGCAACGCAGTACGATCGTTTCATGCAACTCCATTTAATTGAACAATGCAATCATTACATCAATTTAAAATGTAGAGAAATTTTCAGCTGAAGATTGCTCTGCATTTTAAATTGAAGTAATGATTGCATTGTTCAATTAAATGGAGTTGCATGAAACGATCGTACTGCCTTACCTCTGGATATGCTTGTTGCTTATTTTGATATATATATATATATATATATATATATGCACACACACATTCATACGCACACATTTTTATATAGGTAATGCGAGTGTGACTATTAGACCAACCAATTAAATACTGACATCTGCTCTTTACTGCTTTACATAGAAGGTGGTAGACAAAATCTTTATTATTAATGTAAAATTGAGAGATTCACTAATTCTGTATTCAAAATATTTAAGATATATTTTTATTCTTGTCATCTCATAGACTAATAATTCACACACATCTCTCATTTTCTTTTTTCTTTCTCTTTCTTTTTCTCTCTTAAAGGATTAAATTTCCTGCAGGCAATTAAGAAACCTATCTTAATTTAGCAAATAGTGTTGTTCAGTTTCACAAAATATCTAAATTTATTGTATGACAGTCGTTGCTCTTTGTATCAGTCACATTTGATAATGAAATGTTCTTTGTCCTTGGAAATGTCTTATTTTATCTCTAGTTCCTTGTAAGAAATGAGATCTGTTCGTTGACACTAAATATAATAAATTCTATTGGCATTTCAGTTAGCAATACCACTAAATATTTACAGTAAATGAATATATTAAAGTAATGAATGTGCTTAAATACATGTGATTTTTATTTTTGTTTTATTATCTTGCTTAAAGCTATGCTATAACTACTTGGTATGATAGATGAGAACTGCTAGACTCTTAGAATAGCTAAACGATTTGACCAAGACACTTTAGTTTTCAAGGACGGGGTCGAGCTACTTAATTGTAGCCAGGCACAAAAGAATGTCGTTACATCGATGAATATTTTCTTGTGTTGCAGTGATGAATTCAGATCTATACCTGAGTGTAACTTCCGTGTTAACAGTGAAACTATAGTGAATCAGTCTGGCGGTGCTTGACCCATCTCAAGTTTTATTCAGAAGATATATAAAATCTGAACCGGAAATTAATGTATGCTTACCAGTGCAGTAGCATTTTTTTATAATTACGTATTATTCTATACACACAGAAAGCATAGATCTAATTTCTATATATACTCCCTTAGTTGCCTACAACTCTATTGCTTGAGCTAACACTAATTCCTGAACTGAGACAAGATAAAGACAAGGAATAAATTTTATGCAAAAAAAAAGTACCATAAATTGGGGCCATAAATTCAGAAACAACGTACCAACTTGAACCAGGAGCAACGCCCCACCCAGCAAAAAATTTCAAAACATTTTATATTTGCTCAATATTATGTGAAAATATCGCCTGCAAATTTTTTATAGGATATTTTGATTCTAATATTAAAAGTTCTATAATTTCAATCCAATATTCATAAAAGTATTCTTACGAAGCAGTGCATGTTTCTGGTTTCTGTTCATACCTGTTTGAATAGCTACAAAATATATTGAAGTGCGTATGTATAGGATAAATATATTGCATTTCTAATAACATAGTAACAAAGTAGCAACACATTATATTGTATTGCATGAATGAATTTTCTCCTTTATATCCATCTTCCTTATGAGAAATAGAATAATTTCGCAATTGTGCGCATTTGCATACTGTTGAAATAATTGGTTAACAACATAAAAAAGAAATGGATCCCGCATCCTGTTGATAACTAAGCAAATATGAAACTGAAGTAAAACTGCTGTCAAAGAATAATGCTAACCGCAAGAGAATATATATGTGATTTCCTAACCAAGAGTGCACACTAGTAATTATTAAGTCTGAACTTATCATACGGGATCAGCGATCTAGCACCTGGCGTTCACGGCCATTATTGCATATAACACACATAGCAATGCTTGAATAAGACAGGCTTATAAATTGTCCAGAAATAATAACAATAATAATAATGGTTTCAAATTTTGCCACAAGGGCAGCCATCCTGGGGGAAGGGACCAGTCGATTACATCGACCCCAGTGTTTCACTGGTACTTAATTTATCGACCCCGAAAGGAATAAAAGCAAAGTCGGACTTGACGGAATTTGAACTCAGAACATTAAGACGGACGAAATATCACTAAGCATTTCACTCGGATTCTGCCAGTTCGCTGCCTTTATAATAATAACAGTAATAATCCTTTCTATTATAGGCACAAGGCTTGAAATTTGGGGCAGAGGGATAGTCGATTACATCGACCCCAGTACTCTACTTTTTTTTTTAATTTATGGACCCCGAAAGGATGAAAGAAAAGGGGGAATTTGAACTCAGAACGTAGCAGCAGACGAAATACCGCTAAGCATTTCGCCCGGCGTGCTAACGTTTCTGCCAGTTCACGCCTAAATAAATAAATAAATTAATTAATAATAATAATAATAATAATAATAATAATAATAATAATAATAATAATAATAATAATAATAGAAGAACAAATGGTGAAACCGTATGGCATATTACCAGTCAATGTCCGGAAATAGCCCGGGAAGAATATAAGCGACGTCATGACAATATAGCAAGGATTGTCCATTGGATACTTTACAACAAGTATGGACTTGACAGAGCAAAAAAGTGATACGAGCATAAACCCGAAGGCATCATCGAAAATGATAATGCAACGATCCTATGAGATTTTATGATTCAGTGTGACCATGAGATAGAGAATAGGAAACGAGACACAGCGTTAATTCAGAAAGAAAACAAACGATGCTGGATCATAGATATAGCATGCCCAGCTGACAGCAATGTATGCGATAAGGAAGAAAGAAAAGTCGACAGGTATGATAGGTTAGCTTGGGAGGTTAAGAAGTTGTGGTCGCTGAAAAAAGTGGTAGTAGTACCAATAATTGTCGGAGCCCTGGGAACAGTGAGCAAAAGTCTTGAGAAGTACATGGAT
>NC_068990.1:3900303-3903437 GCF_001194135.2 Octopus bimaculoides
ACCACAGATTTGCTTGTCAGTTGTTAGGCCTTATCCAGTTGAGCATGTCCCTTAGTGACTGACGATATGTGCATCTCTGATCATGAGCAGAAGTTGTGGGGGAGCATCGTAACCATGTGTTGAGAGGAATTCTTTGGGGTTGGGATAATTCACCTTTGGAAACATGGGTGTTTCGTTCAACATCCTTAAACAACCCTTTATTCAGGGACCTTTTGAGCTGGATGGGCTACTCGACCTGAAGAAAATTCTAACTGGGCTCCAGCTGCAAGGTCATGCGCTGTTTATCTTGATATGAGATCACCATGTCGCGCACATATGGTTGTGATGCATGTGCCTGCGATTTTTTAACCCCAAGAGGACGTCGCCTCTAGCTGCTATCACCTCTAGCAGACGAGGTGTTCAGTATTGAGGAGCGGTAGAAAGAGCCCGAAACTGGGACTGGTCTACTAGTCCCGTCACTAGGAGATGGTAGGGGTTCACTCCCCTGCTCGCAATTTTATCGAATGCAGCCGTGCATGGCTAGCCTTTTAGAGGAGACGTCCTCTTGGTGTTAAAACATCGCAATAGAGTCCGCTCGAACAGACAGCCATGTTAAAGTGGCTACGAATATTAATTGTCAGTACATCTACTGCGTTGATCTCTTAGAGACATTTTAGAACTAACATTTTTGATTAGGTGTGTGTGTGTGTGTGTGTGTGTGTGTGTGCGAGCATACATACAAACACACATGCATACGTAAATACACACACGCACATGTATACACTCATATACACACACTCACGCATGCGGATGCGTTTCTGTATTTATACGGATTACTTAAACTACATGGACATCTTCTGAGATACATATCTAGTTAAAATTTATGCAAAGGTAAATTGCTGGTTAGTCTCATGGAATATTTATTTACAGTTTGGCAACAAGTATAGGGATTATTGTGATACCTATGCGATATCCTTCCAGCATCGATATTAATACTTTAAACAACGTTTCCCCCCTCTCTGTGTATAGAAAGTACGTTACGCATACTCTAGATAATCATAGAGCAACATTGGTTGAATAGTAAATGCAGCGAACATAGAATTAATGGCTTAAAACTCTGTTGCAGCTGTTACACTCATCCTTTGAACGAACTAATATATCCTAATAGCCTCTTAATACTTGGCTGAAAAATCCATAAATTGTAAGACTAGCAGAGATAGATATAAAAACATGGTTGCATAAACAAATATCGTAGGAATGTAGAACCAACAGAAGAGTTTATAAAATAATAGCAGAGGCAAAAATAGGATTCATATTGTTAAATCCAGCAGCTTTTGTATACATATGGAAAAGTTCTCTTTATGTTTGTGTGTGCATAGATACATATGCATACAGACAGACAGAGAGACAGATAGATAGATAGATAGATAGATAGATAGATAGATAGATAGATAGATAGATAGATAGAATAAGTACGAGGCTTACAAAGAATAAGTCCTGGAATTGATTTGCTCGCCAAAAGGCGATGCTCCGGCATGGCCACAGTCAAATCACTGAAACGAATAAAAGAATATATATATATATATATATATATATATATATATAGATAGATAGATAGATAGATAGATAGATAGATAGATATATCGCTGTGTGGTAAGACGTTTACCTCCAAGCCACATGATTTCAGGTTCAGTCCTACTGCGTGGCATCTTGAGCAAATGCCATCTACTATAACTTCGAGCCGTCCAAAGCTTTGTGAGTGGAATTATTAGGCACAAGCTAATAGCCCGTCGTATACACACATACTCACACACATCCGGTTTTATATACATATAGACAGATAGATAGATACATACATACATACGTGAGTGTGTCCTCGTGTCAGTGTTTGTCCACCACCATCACTTGGCTACCGGTGTTAGTGTGTTTACGTTTATGTAACTTAGTGATTCATCAAAAGAGATCGATAGAGTAAGTATCAGGCTTAAAAATAATAATTAATGAAGGCGATTCGTTCGACTAAAATTTTAAGGCAAGATCCCAGCATGGCCGCAGTCTAATGATTAAAACAAGTAAAAAGATGAAAAAAAAAAGAACAAGAATACCAAGCTGATGATCTTCTTCCTTATAAGAGGTACCTATACATTTCACTAATATAGCTTCTGGTGTGACATTCACTAGCGAGTCTTAAATGAAATCCAATCCTAGAAGATGAGTTATCCTAGGTCTAAAGAGAAGTTAATGGAAAATGAACCGACTAAAGTCCAGTTTCAGCTGCTACTAATGGTTTCAAATTTTGCTGATCAAGTACTAACTTTATCGTCCCCGAATGGATGAAAGCAAAATCGAATTTGGCGGATTTTGAACTCGGAATTTAAAGACATATGATATGTCGGTAAGCATTTCACCACCGTGCTAACGACTCTGCCAGCTCGCTACCTTGCTACAGCGATGCTTATAATAAGAATGTTAAATTTATCGTACAAGTCTTCCGTTTACATATTTTTTCACAACCACGCTCTACTAACATTACATTTTTAATATACATACACACATAAATGCATACATATATGTGGGTGGGGGTTGTTTGTGTATGCGTACACATACACGCACAAACGTAATAGCTTTCTTATATATGTGCAGTGCTTTTTTATGAACTTAATAGAAATAAACTATTTGATGTAGTTACAGGAAGGAAAATTTTGCTAAGCTTTAAATAAAATGGGAAAGAATAAAAAGAAATTGCTATTAAATAACAAAAATAAACGAACGATTATTTAGTATAACGTTGCGTTCCTTGAAGAATTCGATAAGATGTATTGACTTTTAATGCTCTTTCTCTTCGTGTGGGATTAAGGAAGAAGTAAGTTTTGACTCTCTGGCAACAAACTTGTAAAATACCTCGAGCAGTTTATTAGCGATTGATCCATTGTAGCATCATGTGGGAGAACTGCAGATGATCGAAATGGCAATAGCTTCTCGTTCACACAGTCGAAAATTTATCAGTGGGTATCTTGTTTGTTGTGTTGCTCTAATACTTGACTCTTATAAACACAGAACACAGCCAGCAGGATGTTGCGTACCGCAGGTTCATACCAACTTGCCACACTGTGGATTTAAAATAGATGCACATATGTATGTATGTATGTATGTGC
>NC_068990.1:3904174-3907020 GCF_001194135.2 Octopus bimaculoides
GTGTGTGTGTGTGTGTGTGTGTGTGTGTGTGCGTGTTTGTATGTGTGTGTGTCTGTGTGACTGTGTGTGTGTCTTCGTGTTTATTTGTCTCCTCACCACCGCTTTACAACCGGTGTTGGTGAATTTAGGTCCTTGTAACTTAGCGGTTCGGCAAAAGACCGATAGAATAAGTACTAGGCTTTAAAAATTCTTCCTGGCATCGATTTGTTCGACTAAAAAATCTTTCAAGGTGATACCCGAGCATGGCCGCAGTCAAATGACCGAAACAATAAAAGATAAAAGATACACACACACACACACAAAAGATAGGTAGATAAGCAGATAGAAACACAGAAGACAGAGAAACTGTGTGATGCTAACAGAACGTGGTTATGGAAAAATATGTGTTCACATAAGATTTGTACATGTTTCACTTTCCCCCTTGTGGAGATCGACCACATGGATAAGCCAAAAGAGCGTTCGAAATTAGCCGTTGTTTTCAAACGTCTTCATTTAATTACGCTATTTATTATTACAATAACTCTTTTATTGCATCTACATTCTTTAGATATAATTCATTTTAAAAAGAACAGTGCGTTTTATAATTACGTATATGCTATTCTTTCATAGAATCTCACAACCTATGGATTTTTCAATCATATAGGGACTATTAGGTTAATTTTCTCTACTAGACGTATCTTTCTTAAAGAGTAGCTTTGGAATTACAAAAAAGCAACTACAACATCAATAATATGAACATGATTTACAACTTGAACATCAGTTTATATAATTGCATATTAACAATATAATTATCAGTGTTTATATTCTATTATTACTCAATAGCCATTTTCAATAGCTTCTGAAATAGAAGCAGATTTATGTAGCAAGTAAAGAAGCGCTGCTAAAATACATTACATGACAGTAAAGTATTATATATTAGAGATGCCTAAATTATCGTTCTATTTTATTCCGTTTCATTTCTTATCTATTTCATCTATTGTCATAATTCATTGTAACTTTTCCTAATGAACCACCATTAGGATGTCAGAGCGTCATTACATTCCTTTAATTTTTCATTTGATGTGTTTTTCCTGTATCTTCACTCCATCTCATACAATATCCTCCTACTCTTTTGTTATTATTATTAAACGAGAAACGGTGGCAAACTTATGAAACCAAAATAGAAAGTGCTGCTTGTCAGATTTTGGCAGTAAAGCAAGAAATACAACAATAATAACAATAACAATTTGACGATGGTGATGATGATGATGATGATGATGATGATGATGATGATGATGATGATGATGATGATGATAATGATGATGATGATGATAAATACGATAATGATGTAATTGATCGAATTCCATATGAATATAATTTTTCTTCTCCATATCATTTATCTAAGATCACTCTACTGTGTTAGTGGGGAAGAAATGTGTAGATATGCACAAATTCTGTCTTGAAAAATTATTAACTTTTCCTGAAAATACCTTTAATTTGAAAACACTGTAAACTTCAAAGATAGCTGAATTATTAAAAAGACATTTATTTTATATTTTATGTCTATGAAATGTATTGTATATTTTTCCGTATTTTTGTGCTTATTTCAAAAGAATGCAACAAAAAGATTGGCGAGTTTCTTTAAATTTCATATCTTTCAATTTTTTCTTTTTTTAATTTAATTTATGTTTTTGAATATCTTTTAGCATAGCTCTTATTTCGTGTCTGTGGAATTTTTTTTTATTTATGAGAAAATAACACAGGTTTTAAATAAAGAAACTGTATACTTAGACGAGTGTATGTATATCAATATTTGTATATATGTGAGTCCGTATTTAATTTTTTTCACGTTCGTTTCTTTATTGTGCTGAATGTAATTTATTTAAATCCAACAGAATAATATTATTTTATCAGGGAAAAGAAATTGTAATAATCAAACAAAATAAATTATAATGAACATTTTTCATTTTTTTTTTTTTTTCATTTTGATAAAATCAGATATGGAATATCAATAAGACAACTAATATATATATTATGAGGAAAAAATACAGTAATGAAACTCTTTGTTGATAACCGAATCATAGACCAGATGTCATTCAATTCTTTTTTATTATTGATAAAATTAATCATATCTGCCAAAATGTATCAATATGATTACCAATTTTTTTTTTTTAGGCAATTTTTATTCTAGCAATTTTCGATAAAAGTTTGGAAATAGAATGACAATTTCCAATCAAATATATTATTTACAACACACTTCTTTATTGTGTTATTGATTTCTGTTTGTCTCAGCAGGAGGCCAACTTATAAGAAGGAATTAATTAGACCTTGAGTGTATTACTAATGCTTAATTTATTAACACTAGAATGAGGAAAGAAAGATAAAGACATATTTAACGTGATTAATACAGCAACGCTACACACTTATATTTAAAATGATTTTAATGTTATTGCTGTTTAGTCCCAGATCAACTCTGATCTAAGGCATTCCAGCTGTGATATTATGTATTTTTCCTATATGCTTGTTGTTGGCACTCCGTCGCTTACGACGTCAAAGGTTCCAGTTGATCCGATCAACGGAACAGCCTGCTCGTGAAATTAACGTGCAAGTGGCTGAGCACTCCACAGACACGTGTACCCTTAACGTAGTTCTCGGGGATATTCAGCGTGACACAGAGTGTGACAAGGCTGACTCTTTGAATTACAGGCACAACAGAAACAGGAAGGAAACTGGATGCATGGATGTGCGTTTACAGGTAATCGTATACGGACGTGCGTGTCGATCTGTATATGTATATATACACCTCTTTCTCTCTCTCTCTCTCTCTCTATATATATATATATATATATATATATATATATATATAT